>NC_048420.1:20223913-20229878 GCF_013103735.1 Etheostoma cragini | reverse complement strand
GGTCACACGGTTGCCAAATGTGTCATCTTTTGGATTCAGCTGGAACTGTTTCTCCTGGGCAAAACCTGGGAAAAGATATGCATACAAACAAGGAAACATTTAGCATCATGAACACAGGGGAAAATGTAGCTAAAGTCCCACATGTCTAAGATCAGGAATTGACTTTTGTAAAAACAAATGATCCACAACTATAACTACCATAACTACTTCAAGCCTAATTTCTTCAGTTGCATCTCCTCAGAAAAACAGTGTATGGTAACTACTACAAACAGGATTATTTATAATATTTTTATCAATATTTAGTCATTCATTTGTTTAATGTATCGTGGCTGAATTTAAAAAAAAACAGTAGTTCTTAAAAATAAATTTGGACTATAATTAGAATTAAGCGTCCTTGTTTTGGATTAAACGTTACTTTTAACAAATCTGTAAGGATAACCTTTATTAATCTCTTACCGTTTCCGGTAATGGTGAGTCGTGTTGCTCCATTGATGCTGCCTAATCGCGGAGATATGTAGTCAACTCGCTGAGCACCTAAAATATACATAAAATAATATTACATCTGTTAATGTATAAAATCATACAGCCTACAAAATAGCCTATTTTCCCCTGAGCATTAGGCTAGTTGTGTCTTGTAAGGAAAACTGTGCAATTTCCAAATTTAAAAAAGTGCGAACTCACATCTACACCTAGAACAGAAAGTCTATTAAAAAATGCAGATTAGATAAACTTTAACAACTTTCGTTATGGTACTTTGTAACTGTCTACTTACTGCAGCAGCAGCACCAAAGTGCGAGGAGGAGAGCAGCCGGTTTAATCAGGAGCTCCATCCTGGAGATTTTCCCAGGCTCCCCTGCTGCTTCACCTGCAGTCTGTTGTGGAGGTGTAGCTTGTTTTGTATACTGTCTGTAAAGTTTTAAATTTAACAATAAAATCTGAACGAAAATCCAGATAGCATGAAGAGGTATAGACCAAGTAAAAAAAAAATCAGATTAAATGATTATAAATGCAATACATGATTATTATAGAATTATAGCCATAGTGATTAAATGTACTACAATCTATAACAATCACAAGAAATTTTGTTAAGATTGGTATTTTCAGAGTCAATATGCAATTTAAAATTAATTAAAGCCCACCTGTTGAAAGTGTGGTTTACCTGTTGACTGAATCAGGTGTTCAGATAGAGACACTTCTGTACACACAGGACAGTGCAAAAACTCCTTATACTGTAAATCTGCTCAGTGTTATGCCTTCCCACCTGAAAATAGGAGGAGGAGACTGTTGATATCAACCCATCCTGTTGCCTGATCCATGCGATGAACAACAAACACCACCAGTCTACAACAGAGCTTGGTTGTCCTTGCACATGATACTAGAAACTGAAAGCATAGCGGCCCAACTGAAAAGTGAAGCTGGGGCCTACCTTGATTCAGCGTCTTCTGACCCGGTGTCCTCAGCTTCTGCCATCTTGTTTTTTTCCACTCAGAGCGGCCTCCAACAGCATTGCCACTCTAGTTGACAGTTCATTTGGTAATGAACTGTCATTACAAAATGATAGTTCATTGACTCCCCCTTCCTAAGGTAACCCATTTTGTCCGCTTGTACCCTGGATCTTGTTCTTTCGGACCTGACCCAGCCTTCATGACCATAGATGAGGGTAGGAATGAAAACTGACCGGTAGATTGAGAGCTTTGCCTTCAGGCTCTGCTCTCTTTTTGTCACAACGGTTCGATAAATTAAATGTAATACAGCACCCATTGTTCCCTCACAGGCGATTAATACCCCAAGGTATTTAAACTCCTTCACTTGGGGTAGGGACTTATTCCCTACCTGAAGAAGGCATTACATTGGTTTCCTGCTTTTAGATTTAGAGGTGCTGATCCTCATCCCAGCTGCTTCACACTCAGCTGCGAACCGATCCAGTGAGTGTTGAAGGTCACAGGTCAATGGTGCCATCAGGACATCATCCTAGAAAGAGTGCTTACCACAATTTTTGTAGATGGAAGGAACTTTGATATTCTGTTATCTGATTTAGAAGTATACCAGTTTGTAGTGCCTAATTGAAGCTGTGGGTCAATGGTTTCACTTTACTATCTATAATAAAATATATTTTGAACTAGAGTCATGTTGATATTAGTAACAGTTAGTTGATTTCTTATTCTTGAACCTATTTATAACTTCAACTTACTGCATAACCTTAATTCTCTTCAAAACATTGTATTCAAATTTGATGATGGTGAGAGTTAGAGTGGAGGACAGAGGGGGAGCTGTAGTACAAGTCTGAGATTTTTTTCCAAACAAATTGGTCTTTCTCCCTACAGTTTTCACTCTCAGTGCATCATGGTTGGTCAAAATTTAGGAAATCTTGTGATGATCGCAGCCATGTAACTATGGAGTCTATCGGACGTTTTTCTCCGTGCATACCAACTGCCGATAATTACAACAACAAAAAACATGCAGCTTTAGTTAAATTATCTGAACATTTTTCCAAACAAATTGCTCTCTCACCTACAGTTTTCACTCATCAAACATCACCATTGGTAAAAATATAGGAAATTTTGTGAAGGTTGCATGTAACTATGGAATCTATTGGACGTAAACTTTTGGCGCTGTTCACACTAATTGCCGAAAAATATCTGGATTCTTCACTGTGGAAATCACCATAGCAACAAGTTCTGACACACACCTGAGGCTCTTTGCTGAGGCCGTGTTGTCCTCTCTTTGCAGGACATGTCAAACAGCAGAAAAAGTTAGCTCAGATCAGCTGTTACTAATGATATTAACTATAAACCTGAGGTGTCGATTGCCTTTACTGAACCATTGTTGAATCCCTTTAGCAACACGTACTTCCACAGGAGGAAAAGAAAAGGAGAGGACAAGAAAAGGAGAGAAATAAGGAGAGAAGATGAAAAAAGGAGAAGAGTTGTTACTTGTCAGCTAACATGTCATGATGGACTAACTGACCAACTGACTGAATCCCAACTGACTTCAGGCCTCAACCCTAACAGCTTGAAGAGAGGAGGAGAGGAAGGAAGGAGAAGTGTTACTTGTCAGCTAACATAATGTCAGGATGGACCAAACCCTCAAATCTCCATGTAAATGTCATTTTAGCATCGTAAAACACAATTCATGCAAAGTCAACAGAAACCAAATAAAACTATTAAAAGCCATTTTTGGTCTTCTCTACACTTTTCCAACCATCACAACTCTAGTGTTGGTTTCGATAAACACATTCTTTATCGATTTACGTACATGTGAAAATATGTTGGCTCTATACACACTTAAAATACTGTTTTTTAAATGGAGTCTGGTTGGTTTAGCGCTAGCTACGTCATAGTTGTTTCTGGGAAACAGAAAGGTCTTAAATATGTTTAAAAAAAGGTCTATCTCTTAAGGGTTAAGACACTTAAAACTTTTTTTTTTAATTAAGTTTTATTGTTATTCGGATGTGCACCAAGTAGTAGCCCCAATGTTAAAATTTCTTGCAGAATATTTTAGTTATTATTATTCTCCCCAAAACAAGTTTCCTTTTTATTTTTCATGAAGTGTACCAAATACAAAATTACAACATTCTATCAATACGTTCTACACAAAACACACTTAAGATAATCCCCTGATAATCCAACATAAGAACTTCAAAAAATAAAAGAAAGCAGTATTTTTTTACCCCATTCCAATCAATTAAAAAAAGAAAAAGAAAAATTGACCACAGGAAAAGAAAAACAAGCCAAGTGCATTTTATATTCAAGGATTACTTTTTTTTGTTTAGCAGACTTGTTCATGTTGGGATATCCTTCATAAAACCCTCTAAACTTCAAAGATCTATTTAAAATATTGTCGTGCCTGATGAGTAGCAGGCCAAAGCATAGATGACACTGACCACACACAGACTGCCGGCAGACACGGTTGCGCTGGAGCTGAAGATGCTCCCATCGGTGGTAAGCTGTGGTTTGTTTGTGGACAGAGTGGATGGAGCCTGAGTGGTTGGAGTTGGAGTATTTGAAGTGTTGCTGGTAGTGGACTGTTGGGTTGTGGACAGAGTGGATAGAGCCTGAGTGGTTGGAGTCAGAGTATTTGTAGTGTTTCTGCTAGTGGACTGTTGGGTTGTAGACAGAGTGGATGGAGCCTGAGTAGTTGGAGTCGGAGTACTTGAAGTGTTTCTGACGGAGAACGCGCGTGACTCGGCGCCCCACTCCTTCAGAGTGAAGACCATGGTCAGGTTGTCACCTTCAGGGAGAGGATGAGTAATTAATGTGGTGGTTCATGTTGCATGTTTTTTGATAGTGTGCCAAGTTGATCAATTTCTGCCCCACAACTCTTTTCATAAATAATGTTTTGGAGATATTCTAAAAATCATTACTGCAGTACTGGAAATATTTCCTGAAAATTGTAGAAAGTTAATATTCTTTCGGCCAGGAACTCGATAACTGGAAACTGCACATCTCACAGGAGAACGGACAGGCAGATTAATGGAAGTATATTATATGAAAATTTACATCTAGACACTAAAACTACGGTGGAAAACATTTGACAAAAAAATGGCGCCCAATAATTTGAAATTATGTCTAAGATCCATTAAGTAAACTAAATAAAACAGAAAAGTGAATGTTAATAGTGCAGCTCTTTTGTCTTTGTCTTTACATTGATTGTTCAGTCTGATCAAGAGTCCAAAAAACAAAAATATTCAGTTTGCAATTTTATAAAAAGAGAGAAAAACTGTAAATCCTCATGTTTGAGAAGCTGGAATCAGAGAATATTTGTTTGTTTTTCTTTGAAAAATAACTAAAACGAGTAATTAAAACTAAAGGTGGGTGCAGATTTTTTCTCTGTTAATCGTCTAATTTTTTTTAGCTCTATTTGCCGCAGAGCTCGATTTCCTCTCTGGGTGAATGCAGTTCTTAGTACACTACACTGTTATTGTTCTTGATTATTCATACTCTTTTTTGTTACATGTTCGAGTTGTATTAGCAAGTTTATGTTGTTTGCAATGTATTTATTTATTGCATGATGAAGACGTACCAGCGTTTTGAATGGACAGGTCGGTGAAGTTCGCCCAGCAGGTGCTGAATACGATGGTGGTGTTTCCTTCCAGTCCGTCTACGCTGTTCCCACTAAAGTTCTTCAGGCTGGCTGTCACGGTGAGAGTTGTCACTCCCACAGAGACGCAGTTACCCTGCAGACAACAGTAAAAGTCAGGGTTTACAGACAGAAGCTACTTCAACATACCGTTTAGTCTTCTGGGGTGTGTAGCCTGCACTTTTTAAGAGTTTGTTGTGTACCATTCTATCATTTTTAATTCCAATCCCATTAACTAACTTTCATACTAAAAAGGTAACAAATTTGAAAATAACGAGACAAACATGCTAAATTGTGATTAAACTGTTTACATTTATGAATCTACTTTGTACAAGAATGCTAACTCATTAAGGCTAAAAAAGGTATGGTAGGCATCTTCTAAGATGGTTCTAGATCAGCTTTAAGTGAGCATTGTTTTGACCATCAAACCAAAGAACAAGAAGGGGAGGATGAAAATGTTGATGATAGAAAATCAGTAACGGAAGACTAATTTCTCAAATTTAGCAGCAGCTGTGTGGTGAGAGCAACATGTTTCCAGATGTATCATTGCCTCACCTGCTGATCCACAGCCATGAGACTGGGCTGCTGGTACAGAGGACCAACAAACTCCCCGGCTATCGGCTCCTTTATCAGCAGCAGATTGTTCACCCTGGACACATAGCTCACTGTAGGCTCCTCCCTTGTCACTTCTGCTGTGGCCTCCTAAAATATAAAAGCAGAAAACCATAAAACCAGCATTTATGTACACTTGACCGATTTGTTTTTTAGTGTAGTTTTTACTCAGCAGATGTTAAGATTAAGTCTTGAAGTTCACCTGATTCCAGCTGGGGTCAGATGAAGGTGGAGGAGGCCGGATGATGCCCATGGAAGAGACGTTGAAGCCGAT
>NC_048420.1:20212197-20223813 GCF_013103735.1 Etheostoma cragini | reverse complement strand
CCTTTAACAAGGTCTTCTTCTTTGCGTCACAGTCCATGTCCACACAGTCAGATGGGTTTGCTTTACTAAAGCAAAAAATCATAAAGTTATCAACTTTATTTCACCAACCATAAAACAGCAGGAAGTTGGTGATTTCAATACACTTGTTTCTGTCAGTTTACATCTTACATTTAAGCAGCAACAATTAATACATTTGGCTTTGATGAGATGGCAAGTGAAAGAAGACTCTAACTCAGAAGCTCTAACTCCAAATAAACACGTCTGAAAATGATCATATCACTTTTACAATTTTTTGAACATTCTCTAAAACTAAAATCAAATGTAAATTTCCATGTTCCTTTAAAAACTATTTTGCTGTTGTCATTTCATTCTAGACTTATGCAGGTGTGTCTCCAATTTCATTAATTATTTTCTCACTGTATGATTTACATAGAAATGGAAGTGCAGATTTATGTTGATTTACCTCACATCAGCCCTGTGGACAAAGACTCTGGCCTGCTCTGTGCTGTCAATCATCGTTATGCCTGAAACGTGCACAGGGTGCTGCAGGTCCTCGTTGATCGGGTTGGTGATGAACATGAAGTTAGTCTCTCCAGAGCAGACGTCTCGGAAACGGACGAATGTCGTGTCTGAAAACAAAGCAAGAGAAATGAGGAATAAGGAATATGTTAACTGTGAAGATGGCAAACATCCCTCTATCAGTATTACTACTCCTACAACTCAGAGCTTGAGCACCTTTGACTTTCATCAGTCCATTTATGGCATTGTAGTTGTTGTTCACATGATGGGGCTTTATTGGAGCGTTGTTGTGTGTGGATCCAAAAGTCGGCCAACAGATTCCAGATCTGCCACCTGTACAGAGTGAAAACAGAGTCACAGAGCTGAACCTGCTTTTATATGCAAAAAAGGAACTTTCAACACTTTTCGGTGGCGTTCGATTCCCTGGTTGGTTAAATGAAATAGTCAAAATGACACAATTAGAACCTCTTTTCTAATCTATTTAAGAGAACCATTTCTGTATCACACAAATCTTTATCAGCAGCATGTGAGCTGAGACTATTAACTTGGTGACTAAAAAAATCCCTTATCCTATTAATGCAAATACAAAAAGATTGAAGGCCTTTTTTTGTGATTTCTCAGCCTAAGAATGTAACAGTATCCCCAAATCAAAGTTGTAGCAGTGACATGTGATAATTTGGCAGCATCAGTTTGTACTGTACCTTTGAGAGGCCTTGGGGCTCGATGGCCATCGCTGATGACCATATTAAAGTCACTGCTGGGCAAAGTGGCTGAACAGTTGAAGCTCGGGCTGCTGCCAACAATCAATGCATTCTGGGGAAAAATTAGCATAAGGAATATGAAATCTGTCAATATAAATGTCACTGAAACTAACTAGTCACTAAATTAACTAAATGATATTTGATCAATATGAGAGGAAAGTAAAAGCAACTCTTTCACCTGAATATGTGCAGTTTTATCTGCGTACGCGTGAGAGAGAGAAGGAGGAGCGAAGATGAGAGGCATGATTCCCATACCGTTGTCCACCAGAGTCACGTTGGAAACAATAACATCCGTGATGGTCTGTGAAGGAAGGGGAAGAACAAGATGATGATCTGTTGTCATTTCTTGTCAATGATCTTATCTTAATCCTAGTTCCTGGTCTTTATTTCAGGATTCCTTAACTCAGCTCTTATAAATTATTTCCCTGTGAAGTGAAAAAAAAAAACTGAAATCAAGACCAGAGTTTCAGACATTTTGATTCAGTAAACATAGATGTTTTTACATGAACATTCGTATAATGTACCTTAAAAAGACAGCAGAAACTGAATACACTTCAGTTACTGTCACTGAGCCTCATCAACCCCAAAGAGAATCAGATGGCCCGTTTTCTTTACTCTTCCTGACCCTTAACATCACTTGACCTCGGGGTTAAGAAGCCCAACTCTTGATGCAGGTAAATTGAATCAGAACATTGCTCTGTGGATGAATTAAGCCTATAAATTAAAGTATCAGTAAAAAAAAGAAGAAGTTCCGTATTGAGACCTGGAAGTAAATGCCGTAGTCAAAGCTCCTCCAGACAAAGAAGCCCTGAATGAGGCTGCAGCCGGGAAAACCGTCTTTGTTCAGATAGACTCCGAACAGACCGCCGTGAGCCTCATTGTGAATCCACTTCTCATTGTTGTTCAGATAACCTGCAGAGGTCACAGAGGAAACAATCTTTGAGGACTTCTGTTCTGCATCCTTCTTGTAAGTCTTAGCAGTAAATATCTTTGAAATATCACCTGACATGATCAAAAACTCAGAAAATGTCAGGCCTGCATAAGAAACATTCACTATCACTCATTCATCACAATCCTTTCCGTCACCTGGACATGGTTCACCATCAATACGATAAGCGACTCTCTCGTAACCTGCCACAATGTTATGCTGCAGCACAACATTTGTCCCCTCATTGACCTGAAAAACACAGTACAGACCATAAATGCAGCAACAGATTTGAATACTTTAAGTGCTTTATGTTGTATTTTTAGATGACGGACCTCGATGGCAGCGTTCCAGGCGTAGTTAAAGGGCTCCTCTCTGTCCTGATATGATCCAGGCCACTGCGTCATCATCACGAGGTTTCTCCTCAGTTTTATTTTGTTGCCCCAAATTCTGAAACCTGAAAACAGGAATGCATTTTAATACTTTACAAAGTTCCTGTTCATTGCTTGGGAAACCGACTTCACTTTGTTAAACTACCCACATTTACTTCATTTCATTTATTAAATTTAATTTTACTGGATAATCCGTCCCCATGTGTAAAAAGTTAGGATATTTGTAAATCCTTTTTGAGAGTTTAGTGTTTACCTTCTCCCACAGTGCGATAGACAACGTTATCATCAGCGTTCAGTCCGTCTGTCCCAAAGACTCCGATGGCTGGAGCAAAGCCGTCATGGAAAGCACAACCCTGAATGTACGAGTCTTTATCTGAAACCTTTCAACACAACAAAAAAAACTATTTATTTTGCATTTTACAAATTCAACAGATACTTCTCTCTTATTAGTGAGCTACAACAAGTCAAAAGAGCACCTAGAGGTCATGTGAACTCCTGCTACATTTTATAACAGACAAGAGCCTTTTTCCAGCTGTGTGATCTGAGTCTTTGAAAGCCATAATTCTTTATCTTCATTTATCTGTCTAATGGGATCATACAGCCTACCCCTAACACTTCTAGATTTATTAATAAGTGAATTTTCCTTCAGGCCTCAGGGTAAATCTATTTTCACATAGTACATATACTGTACAATTAAGAGGACTATTTATTCCAAAGTGTATGTAGCCTCCACATTTAAGTTTGATTCAACATGCATGTAGTCCTGTAGTCCTTATGTTTTAATATGTGTGTGTGTGTGTGTGTGTTTCTTTGTCTGTGTCGCTGTACCTCTCCCAAGTTGAGAAAGGCTACTGAGTAACGAGGGTCGGAGTAGTCTGTCCAGCCTTCCTGACCAGAATGGTGGAACTCCACGTTCCTGATCTGAGCCTTGCCTTTAGGAATAAAAAATCAAACATGCTGTGTTTAAATAAAAAAGAAGGCAAAGCCATACCAGGGCAAAGTAGGAGGTATATGACACTATCTTCCCACCGCCAACACACTATCCTGTTAGACTTGAAATCACATTTAATACTCTACCTACCTTTATAGTCGATTTCAGCCCAGGAGTAGGTGCCCACCAAAAGTCTGGCTCCGAACGACTCCTTCATTATATCTGGATACTCCTGACCGATGATCTTAATGTTTCTGGTCATGAGACCAACATCAGCCGCCAAAGTGTAGAAGAACGATGTACCAGAGACGGCGTGAGTCTCACCTGAAGAAAGAGAGAGGGAGAGAGACAGACAGACAGACAAAGGAGAGTCTGAATTATGTATAATACAACAGTAATGCCCATCAAAACATACTACACATCTATTAAAGCTGTGTGTTTAAAAGTGTTTATATTAGATATGTAGTATAAACTTGTAAATATGTAATCTAAAAGCAAATGTGAAAAGGTTTATAATGTGACAATGAGCTGAATCTCTAGTGAGACATAAGCTGGCGAGCAGCAACATGGACATTATTTGATTGTACATCTTTGCAGCATGTTGGAACATCATTCTGCAGTTCTGTGTCTATAGAGATGTTAAACTGACCGATGTGAGTGTGGGTCAAAGGCTGCTTTAGGGTCAGATTACGGCCGTCTGCTGACACGGCGGTGATCTGACGTTTTTCTGTCTCCCACGCGTTGTAGCTGGTGGTGGAGATGACGACCTCGTCTCCAACCTACACAAACAACAAGCACACAAGCAGACATGGAAACCAATGGCTGAACACTAGCTTTGGCAGGGGTCAGGCTATTAGATTTTATTCAGAACTGAGTAACTTAACCACATAAAAAAGTAATGTTTGATTACGTCTGCTTTAAAAATCTTTACATTTTAAAATACAAAAACAAAGTTATAAGTAAAAAGAAACAACGCTGACCTGCCAGTCCACAGACTGCGACAGGGTCAGAGTGGTGGATCCAGCGTTAGCAGTGGCAGCCAGTTTGGTGTGGTAAACGTTGTGAGGTTGTCCGTACAGCTCCAGTGTACCAAACACACCTGTGGTACAGTAAAATACACACTGAGTTAGAATCCCTCTGGGGGGGTATTATCTACTTTATGGCAGCATCACACATGTTACATATATATATTTGGTGTGATAAATTGAACATTCAAAACTGAGAATCAACAGTTCAATCATCTTTTGCATTGTGCACAAAGCATTTTAATAAAATGATCACACAGCTGAAAAGGTTATAATTGAAATGTAAATGTAATGTGGTTATTAATTTGCAAAAATAAAAAATATACTGATTTATGATGAATAACATAATTAAATATATTTTTCATGATATATTTAAAATATTAGAGTAGGTGATTTAGATCTAAAGTAATTCAGTCACAGTAAATAAACATTGCATGAAAGTTACAGTAGCAAATATTGTATCTATAAGTTCAGGAAAAGTTTCCTTACCCAGGACTTTGGATCCCTGGTTGGGTCCGTTAGGCAGAGGCCATTCAGGCGTGCGGTGGTTCCCTCTCAGTTTGATGTGCAGCTGACCTCTGAACGGTTCGTCAGCCCATCCTGCAATCAGCCTGCCGCCCTGAAACAGCAGGAGACGCACACATCACTCAGTAAACATACTGTACGGAACCAGGCGTCAACGCTCTGCTTTTACTTACATTATCTTTTAATCTATTATTTAATTTCTACAGTACTATTTAATATTATCAATTTAAGCAGAAATGTTGTGAAATGTAACAAAGCACCTGAACTCAAGTGCTGTAAGGTTTTGAGGGTACTTGTACTGGAGTATTTCCATCTTATTCCATTCATTTTGTAAATCTACTCTACATTGTGGAGACAAATAATAGCTTAAAATAATAGATACCACTACTAGCTGCAATATTAAAGTGATAAACACATCAGTGCTTCAACAGTTATAATCCAGTTATATAACGTACATTATTCTGAATACTTATTCCACCACTAATTAATTTAATTTGATTTTGATGACACTACTTTTTCTCTGTTCTTTCATGTTAAACTGTTACTGCGGATACTATCCACTTAGAGCTGTATTTAATACCCCCACAGAGCCTTCTGTTGTTGCTGGTGGGGACCTAAACTGACATTTATCAAACTAAAATAACTTTACACTTGCGTTCTTCTTGACTTATGCAGCATTAAGAGCAAAGGTTCAGCTCTCAGAAGAAAAAAAAAACTGATTTATTTTAAAGTGATAATCTGAATGATCATGGAAGTGAGAATGATAAGTGATCACACTGACCTGGATGGAGATGTAGACAGCGTCTACAACCACAGTGCTGTATTCAGGAGCAGCCCGAGCCTGTCTGGACAATGAGCTGTTCATGTTGTCGGGGATTTCAAGAACTCCAATGACTGTCAGCTTGTTGAGGGGAGGAGTATTGGTGTCCAAAACAACCCACTTCCCTGTGGTTTGACGTGGATACCAAAGTATTACATATATTGCATATACACACAGTTATACATAACCCTAACAGTTTACTACCACAAGATCTGGTTCAAACCGAATCTTTGGCTGTCATTGTGAAGTTTGCTGGCGTTCTTCTAGACCAGGGGTTCACAAAACTTTCAGCCCACGACCCCCAAAGTAACAGTGCAAGTGACTTGCAACCCCTCCACTATAAACGTGTATAAACATTGCGCGCAACCGCGCACACACTATAGGCGTATCCAAACACGAGCATATTGACAACACAAAATAACACAACAGCCGTAACATTCTACGTAATTTACTCATTACTTTAACTTGAACTTAACCTCACCTAATGAGATGGATGTGCAATATGTTTGGAGCACAGCAAGTCCAATCATGGTTTAATGTTGGAGGCCGCTACTCTGAGATCATCCTCCACATTCAATCGCAATCTGTATTTATTTTTAAGGTACATCAGTGCAGAGAAAGTCTTTTCACAAGTAGGTAGTGCTAAACGGCATCAGCACATCCAAAGCCGCCCTGGATAGCTGTGGGTATTCCCTCTCAACTGAAATCCAAAACTCAGCCAGCGTCTTAGAATTAAACGCTATCTTGAAGGTTCGGTTGCTTGACAGTTCAACCAATGCGTCCTCCAGCTCGGATGTCAGGTGATTTGCCCTCGTTTCAAATCGAAAGAGCTGTTTCCTTTTTATGTATTTGCTTGGTTTTATTTTAAATTTAGCCACTAGTTTTATCTTGTGTTAAAATCATGGCTAATATATGGTATTTCTAATCGTTTTTACATTTTTATTTTATTTCTGGAAATCAACTTGCAACCCCGCCTCTCTGGCTCGCGACCCCCCTGTGGGTCCCGACCCCCACTTCGGCTATCACTGTTCTAGACATTACCTGCTGATATGACTACATCAGCACCTTCTGTTGGTACAGTAAAGTTATTTTCAGCTGAACTTGTCCAGAAAGAGGCATTCGACCACCGACTAGAGAAACACACAAACAAAGAAACATGTTAGCGTTAGGAAACCAGAGTCAACATAGAGAAATAACAATGTTCAGTTCTGGTAGTACATTAGGCTATTAATACTTATGTATTTTTACTTGATTTTAAATATAGGACTTTTACTTGTAACCTTTGCCCTATTTTTACATTTTATATTGTATTATGTAAGAAATAGAGAAAGTTATTAATTAATTGTATTAATGCCAAGTGTTCAGCATTGTATTTCCTCATACAATGCTGAACACTTGGCATTAATAAAATGTTGCAGAGGGTTAAGCGTACATGAAGTTGTCAGGCCGGCGGGTGGGTAAGGGGGCGAGTGTGGCTGGAGGTGGGGGAGGTGGTTGGATGCAGTTGGGGAAGAAGCATCGGAACACCATAAAGTTCACCACGGAGTCCATCATGGAGCGGTCAACGCTGTTACGACGCCTGCGCTGGCTCGTCTTCCCAGATACTGCAGACACAACAAACAACTCAATCACTGAATGTTTTGGCTGAATGCTCCTGTGTGATTTAGTCATAAATAATATAAAGGACAAACTATGAACTCCAGTTTGGAGACATCATGAAATCTAACTCTGATTAAGGATATGGATTTAGACCAATAACAATAACACTGCTGGTTTTGGCAGGTGTCAACAGCTTTGAGAACAGTTTCTGCTCTTCATAATTTGAATCAAAAAAAGGTTTATTGCCGAGTAAGTACTTACAGTCTTTAAAGTGTAAATAAATTGTTAAGCTGCAATATCTTGTTTTGTCTGACCCACAGTTCCAAACCCCGTTGAGAAAAATGACAATCCTCACATTTGAGAAGCTACAGTCATTCAAAGTTCGGCTTCTTTGCTTAATACAAATAACTGAAAATAAATCAATCAATTTGTTTAGCATTAAAAAACAATCAATCCATAGTAAAGTAAGTCTAACCGATGTAGAAGAGGTCGTTAGAGGTCTTGTTGAAGTACCAGTCTCCATTCTTGTTGTTGCTGACGCTCAGCGGTGTCGATGAACCGTTCCTCTCATTGATGATATAGACTCTGTCTAGACTTTGGGTGAAGTTGTGGTTGATGATCACATATTGATCAGACTGTGTCAAGGGGAAAAAGTAGAAGCAAAGCAGAACATTTGTTTGAGATTTGACGTACTTAAATATAGTATGGTCTTAAGTATAGGTATGATGTAATTAAATATAGTATGGTCCTATTATTGTGCTTATATCTCATCGAGTGAAGGCTCTTTCACGCACCTTGAAGCCGTAGAATTTTGCAGAATAAGTGATGTTGGTAATTTGATCCACATTGTTAAAGTACCAGTTGTATGTTTGTTCAGAGGGCAGCAAGGCCATCCAGCCAAACTTATGAGTCATTCTCTTCTTCAAATAGGGAACCACACTGGTGCCTGAAATAGTCAAATTAAAACAATGTATACTCTTATATTACAGCAGGTACTTTTATAAAAAAAAATCATTAACCCCCAAATAGAATTTCATAAGCAGAATGTAAACAATTAAGGCCACACATAGCAGGCAAAAACCATTGTTTTTCCATAGACTGGTCAATTTTGAGATTTTGCGCTATTTTAATATTACATACTATTATTATCATTTTGTTGATTTCTTGTTTTATTTATTATAATTTCACCTCCACTGTGTGTATTCTTTGAATAACATGTTACATATTTTACAAAATAATTCTAAAGATTCTTTGACAATTTGTATGATACGTGGGGGCCAAAATGTGGAACAGCAGCTTACCAGATGACATGAGATACTCTGAATATATTTATTTTTCATAAACAACAGCCATAAGCGCTACGGAAATAACTTATATGAATCAGTTTGTATTCTTTGTCATGTTTCAATTTAATTTAAAAAGCAATTCAAAAGCATTGAACATTGTTTGTGTTACATGCTATTGATTGACTCAGCAGTCAATTTCAAGACAGATGTGTATGTCCAGATCACATGGAGCCCTTGCACTTTCACATTTTAGGAATTATTATTGGGCTACATCTATCCGTTCCATTGCATCAGTGTTAGATGATACTGCTTTGTTGTCGAATGGGCTGGAGATTTAGCTAGAGGACTGTCTGCCATACTCAATCGGTGCTGTAATTTTATCGCTGACTCCTTATAACAGAACATGTTACAAGCACAACCTGGTAATACATGACACAATAAGGACTTGGAAACAGATATCAAAGAACTTAGAAATCAGAGTGATCCCTCTCTGGTTGCTAATTGCAACAAACCCTGCAATTAGCAACTTTTTTGCATATTTTAATCAGTTACAACAAAAATATGGTTTACCCAAATATAATTTAGAATAGATAAAATAGATTCTTTCAAGTCAGACCTTATGTAAGAACACATCTTCCTCAGTTTGAGAAAGCAGCGCCAGATAAGTTGGATGACTATCTCTACTACCTTTGGACGTAATGCCTTCCGCTTTGCAGCAGTACATGACTGGAATATACTACAAAATACCTTGAAACTTACATCTCTGATCCCAATCTCCACCTTTAAGCAAAACCTCCAAAATTACATTGTTGACTCTTGTTCCTGCTGACAATTATGAACCATATTTATACACACATATTTAAGCACTTATTCCTTTTCTTTCTTCGTTGATTGTCTTTTTTAATTCAGTTGCTTGTTTTATGTGTTATGCGTTTGACTATGTAAAGTTGTACAGTATGTTGATCTCTTTTTAATTTGATTGCTTGTTCTATGTGTCATGTGTTTGACTATGTAAAGTTGTACAGTATGTTCCTATTTATTTCTGTAGCCTCTTGGCCAGGTCATGTTTGTAAATGAGAAGTGGTTCTCAAACAGTTTACCTGGATAAATAAAGGTTAAATAAAATGAATAAAAATGACTGCCAAGGTGAGTTAGGGAGGTCAGATTACAATATATCCTGTTTATATGATAAGTTGCAAGAGATAAGCTGCCCAACTACTGCCACAATTAAAGCTGATTGGTAAAAGGAGTTGGGTGCAACCATACAAAATGACAAGAATGGGACGAGAGTTTAGTGTATATCCACAAGTGCTCCATAAACGCACGTCATTCTCTAACATAGTTTAAAATCCTACATAGGCTAAAATTATTCCAAAGAAAGACTACACAGGATCTTCCCTGAACTCTCTCCCCTGTGTGTAAAATGTGACACTCATGTTAGTGATTTACTTTATAGTTATGTTCTTTGTTACAAAATACAAGGTTACTGGAGTGACATTGTTAGTTTCATGTTTAAGGTCAAGGTCAAATTACCCCAGATCCAGTTTTAGTAATCTTAAGGATATCCAATGAAGCAAAGAGACTGACACTGGCGCAACAGCACTTCTTGAATTCTCATTGCAAAGAAGTGTATCCTCTTACTCTAGAAAAATAAAAAGGGATCAACACTGAAGACTCACGGAGATGAAATACTCCACCTTGAGAAGATCCGGTTCATCCTTTGAAATCTTATTTTACAGGACAGTCCTGGGTGGGTTATTGCAGGTAGGGATTAGGGGCTCTCATTTGTATATTTTTAGTTTTTTATTTAGTTTATTTATTTATCCTACTTTCCCTTCCTTGTTTTTGTTTGAATATTGTAAAAAAGAAGCACTGTAATAACAATTTTGTAACTTGATTTTTGAAATTAGGCTTCAAAATAAAACATTTTAAAACAAAATTTCAAGACAGAGATCTACTGCACTCCCCACTAAGCACCAGTAGAGGACATAAAAAATAAGAGAGAAATTACTGCTTCTTCCACAAAAAAACGGACATGTAAAAGCAGTAAGTCTGTGTGTGTGTCAATACCATGTGAGTTTGTTAACATGACATCTTTGCCGGCCAGAGAGGCCGGTGACGGGTTGTTGAATGCCAAACGATGGAGGTTGACGGTGTGGTCGCACACAGCGCCAGGAAAACCTACGCTCCACTCAGCACTCTCGGAACAGTGAGCGGGGTCCAGCAAGGGGCTCGAAGGCACAACTTTGTGGTTGATGTTTCCTGATAACAAGAAAACATGAGTGATTAAAATAATAAATACATGTAGACTGAACATACTATGACTAAGTGATAAATGTGTGCAATAAATAAAGGAATGAACAGTTAGAGCCTAAAGAGTACCTGTGAGGGAGCCATCAGAGTCCACCAGCTGCACTTCATGCTCCCACCTGAAGCCAGCCTTGTTGGGTGAATTGAAATACTGGATACCACTAAACCGGACAGCCCAGCCACCACACCGATCCACACATGTCCCATCAATTGAGGCTACGCCAATGGCTGTGCTCAAACTACGGTTGAAGTTGATAAACTTGGTGTTAAGGACACTCAGACCATCATCCAGTGGAGCGATGACACCTCTTCGAGTGCTGTAGTCATTTCCAAGTCCAAGCTCGTCCACATAGGCCACAATGGTGCTGTTGGATATGGTCGCCCCTCCTTTCTCTCCAAAGTTGATCACAGCCCACTGCATGATGCGTTTGGCTTCAATACCAGCTTTCTCATTGTTGACCATGAGGAAGCTGTTGAACTGCACGGCTCCCACATTGACCCACTCGGCACCTTTCTCACAGTT
>NC_048420.1:20210783-20212097 GCF_013103735.1 Etheostoma cragini | reverse complement strand
CTTTGGTTTCCTGAGACTGGTGCTGAGCATTCGTCACACAGACGATGTGTGTGTTGTTGGTGGATTGAACGTCACACAGAGAGCCTGAGATGGTCACGTTGACGTCCATCATGTCGCTGCTGTAAGGTGGGAAAGTGAGTGAATGTGATGAGATTCAATGGGGTGAGAAAAGTGAAATAAAAGAATATATGTTTATGTTATATATATTTATATGTCGATTAACTGAGTCAAATAATACAATTTTAAATGCTATAATTAATCCTGCACTTAGTGATACCAGATATTTGTCAAAACTATGGAATCACTGGAACATGCACTTGTTTTAATTATTGAGCATTGCAATTGGTAAATATTGAGCATTGCAATTGGTAAATTTGAATGTATGTGTGTTTCTTTTGTGATGTTGTTGGGGATCAGTTTGTCTATATGTATTTATGTCTGTGTCTGGTCTGAACCCCTTTTGTATTGTATTGTTTTTAAATCATCTGGACCTTGAGTCTGTAAATAAAGAAATATATATATCAATGGATAAATTTATTAATCACTGAAATAGATAGATTCAACAAAAATGTATATTATATGCTGTATGTATATAATGAAACAGAATATATATTTATTTACAGTACAATATATTTTTATATAATATAACCTGTAGTATACCCTATATTATCATACAACATAAAGTATTACGTTATTTTATAATTAGAATATATGTATATTATAATATATCATATTATTACAATCACAGCAATACGAAGGTTGAAGTTTATTTCAGACTGACTTATAACAACAATAGAACTGAACTACAACATATTAACAAATCACATCAGCAGTCCAAAACAGATGCTTTTGTTTATAATGCCTACTTTAAATAAAATCATATTTAAAAATAAAACAAATGTACTACAATGTATTATAATTAAATTGAATAAAAGGGAATATCTAAAATAAACGATAACATACTGTACATATCACTGTACTATGATACAGTTTAATCTTGTATATATAATTTCATGATACAATATAATCATATTCATATGAGAGAAAATGTGTTATTGTATTTTACTGGATAGAGGCATATTATGTTAAAGTACAGTATTTATCAATAATGTCTTTCTATGGTATCTCAATATAGTGAAGAAAATGATATGATATAGTGTTTAATATATAATTTCAATTATATATACCCTATTTTCTGCTTTTCATTGTAATGTGTGTACACAAAACCTGAAACCGGAGCCGGTGATTGTAACCCGGGTGCCTCCAGCGGTGCCTCCTCTCCGTGGAGAGACATCTGTGATCACCGGAGTCAAC
>NC_048420.1:20205261-20210683 GCF_013103735.1 Etheostoma cragini | reverse complement strand
AGCCGGTGATTGTAACCCGGGTGCCTCCAGCGGTGCCTCCTCTCCGTGGAGAGACATCTGTGATCACCGGAGTCAACTGAGATTTGTAGGTGTAGCCATTTGATATGTTGACGGCATTCAGCTGGTTGATGACGTCAACCACACAGCTCAGCACCGACAGAGTGCCTGAGAGCAGACATGACACCAGCAGACAGACAGACAGACAGAAACAGAAAGGACAGAAAGAATCAAGATCAGGCTCAGAGATAACAAACAGCTTTAGATGTTCTAGCTCCCATGACAAGTTATTGTCTTCTATGACATTCCAAGCATTTTCTCCTGCATTAAAGGCGGACAACCTTCCTCTTAGAAAGTTTCTATTAGTTTCCATGAGGGTGCCTTTAATCATCTTAGACAAGTTTGAGACTGGTTTGTTTTTATGAAGTGAGAAGTTTAATATCATAAACCAGCATGAACACTTTCTTTCAAACGAAAAACTTAAAAAACCCTTTAACCATTATTCTTTTAAAAGAATGTATGATTCTGTCTGAATAGAGAAAATAACATGATAAAATAACTATTTTGTCATTAAAAAATGTTTTGACAATTTAAGTTTTGAATCCTCCTGCTACATTGGACAGAGAATGAGTTTCCACACATATTAAAGTACATTTGATGAAAAGACCAACTGTTTGATGTCTTTCAATTACCTTTTTTTCTCCTCCAAGGAGGTTATGTTTTCAGTTCAGTCTGTCTGTTTGTTTGTTGGTTTGTCTGTTTTCAGCACTGTTACAGAAAGATTCGTGAAATGGGACCACCCGGGAACAAGTGAATGCACCATTGGCCTTGGTAGAGGTCTGCTATTCTAGTTATTGTATTGCTTGGTTTGATCTGATTGGTTTATCCTGGTGAAATAAACTAAACTAAACTAAACTCACCGTTGATGGATGGAGACTGGCAGTACAGACGGGTCGATGTGGACATTTCTCTGTGAACTTCACACTCCCTCCCGCAGATCCTCACTGTGGAATTATGTGGGTCGAACCCAGAACCCTGCACCGACAGCAGCGCGCCACCACCATAACTGCCTGAATCACAGATAAGGGAGGAACAACTTATCATAGAGGAAGCACCAGTAAAACATATTGCTTTACTGTGAAAGATGTAAAAATTATTATCCTGTAAAGTTAACTTTTCTACTTTGTTTTCATCTATTTAATCAAAGCAAACATGAAAAGTCTTATTTAGAGCGTCTCTCTGTTTACCCTCGTTGGGTTGCACGCCGCTCAGAGTCAGCTCATACGTGAACATGACATCTGACTGGGCGTAACCTTTGACCTGGTGATGCAGCATGACTGGGTATGACCCCCCTGGGTTGTCTCCTGCAGTGCACTGAACCTGTGTGTCGGAGACTGCAGACACAACACAGGGGACTTGGTTTATGGTGAGAGAGATGTGCTGGGAGTCATTGCCAAATCCTGAACCTGTCAGTGTGATGACTGCACCGCTCGGCCCTGTGGGAAATAAAGATTTAATAAGTGAATGTTATGTGTACTTTTTGTTCGATTTTTACTGCTCTTTTCTGTCTGAAAAAAAAACTGTTGTTAGAGTGATGTTTGACTACCAGACAAAATCAACAACAAACTCCAATACGTGCAGAACTCAGCTGCCCGCCTTCTCACCTCCACCTGTCGCCGAGACCACCCCTGTTTTCCACAAACTCCACTGGCTCCAGTAAAACACAGGATCAACTTCAAACTACTTCTCTTCACATACAAGCACTTAGCAACCTTGCCCGTCCATACCTCTCTGAGACTTCCTCACCCGCCACATTCCCGCCCGTCTCCTTAGGAGCGTCAATACTAACACATTCAAGACCATCAGGACTAAGCTCCAGACCTGGGGCGACAGAGCCTTCTCAGTTGCTGCGCCCACCCTCTGGAACGCCCTCCCCAACCACATCAAACAGTCAAGCACCCTAACAGCCTTCGAAACAGGCCCTCAAAACTAACTTCTTCAAACATGCTTTTCCTGCTAAATAGACTTTCCCAATTTTTCCCTAATTTTCATTGCCCACCTCTCCTGCATTGCCTGTATCCATGCACCTATGTGTTTTCCTTTTCTCTTTTTTGTCTGTCAAGTAACCTTGTCTTGTAATTTTTTTTGTCTGTATGTAACCAAAACTGTAAAATAAATGTATTATTATTATTATAACTACCATTGGTGGGGCTGATGGAGCTGATGACAGGAGTGTGGGCTGCAGAGTAGGTGAAGTTGAGAGGAGGATACTGCACCAAAAAGACCTGGATGTTAGCGGTCACCAGCCCCTGAGTGTGAGGAGGCGTCAGGCAGCGAAGCAGCCATGGCGTCACCTCCTGAATCTTGCAGGGTCTGCCACCGACCATCACGCTGGTGTTCCCTGGAGCGAAGCCGTTTCCAGTGAAGACAAGAGAAGTTCCTCCTGCCAGGCTGCCCACATCTGGGTGGAGGGCAGCTTGGGTACGGCTGTTCAGGGTGAGAGAACCGGATGCAAGGCCTTTGCTTCTCACAATTACTTTGACTGAGTGGTCACCCGCAGGCAGAGCGTTTACACTCAGCGTAATGTTGACATCAGTCACAGCAATGACTTCCAGCTCTGAGGTGCTGGCAAAGACTGACACGTCCCCCACACTGCTGCCAAACCCTGAGCCAGAGATGGTGACAGTGGTCAGGTTGCTGATGCTGTTGGGGGAAATACTGGAGACCATAGGAGTGACGGAGGAGGAGTACTTGAAGGAGCAGTTTGAATGACAGGAGCTTTGGATCTTGCCTACGTAGACAATGACCTTACCATCGTGTGGCTGAGAAGGAGAGGTGTCACAGGTAACGCAAGTGTAATTGACTGACACGACGGAGCACGGCTCGCTGGCTACAGTCACTTGTCGTCCAGAGAAACCAGAGCCGTGGATGAGGAGCCGCGTGTGGCCGGTGGTGCTGCCAATAGGAGGCGAGACCGAGTCGACCACGGGCAGAACCACAAAACGGCGGCCGAGCTCGTCTGGTACAGCAATGATGGCGCTGCCGAGGTTGTTGACTCTGACAGCTACGGGGAGAGCAACACCGATGGGAAGTTTGCTTTCGGGGCTGAGCCGGCAGTTGATCTCAGAGGAAGAGCTGTAGACCACCTGACAGGGCTGATCTCCCACCATCACCTACAGGACACAGAGACACAAAGTAATTTGTCTACAATCGGGAAAAACTATTTGTGGTAACAGATAAAATTTCTATCTGCAGATAACAAATCCTGTATATTTCATTCATTATTAAAGCTTGTTTTACATGTTTTTTATTTTTACTAAAAAAAGTATTATTTAAACAATTTTAACACACTTTAAATTTAAATCCATTCAGATATGAACCATAAAAACACAACTAACCTCATTAGCGCAGGCAGTGTCACTGAAGCCACTGCCCTGAATGTAGATGATCTGGTGGTATGATCCCTGGTTGGGAGAGATGGAGTGGACTGTGGGGGTGGAGCAGGCCAAGAGGCTGAAGGAAAGGCCATCTGAGGTCTCGTTGGTCTGAGTGCACTGTGGGGAGGCAACGCACTGTGGGGTTGCTCTGGAGACACGGCGTGAAACTTAAGGGAAGACAGGCAAATCAATTGATTAGTTGCAACTTTGGAAATGTCTTTATTTTGACTTAGATCTTAATTTTACTCTACTGGATGCTGAGTTAGCAGTCTTTTAAAGAAAAGAAAGAAAAACTATATACACCTAATAAGACTTGATGTGTTTTCTCTTAACTATGTCAAATAATATACATAATTACACCTGTACTAGTGCTATGAGAAAAACATTCAATATGCAATTTGGATGTTGCATATTGCAATAATGATGTTACTTGCTATATTTAAGTGTACTTAGTTCTGCATTTCTGATGCTTTACAATATTCTGCTAAAAAACTGCTTGTTGAATTTGAAAAAAAAGACAGGAAATAACTTCCAGCATTCTTTTATTAAACAAAATGCACAATGAATTGAATGTAAAAGGCACCACTAAAAAAGAATGGCAGTTGCAGTTTAAAGTGCAGTTTTCTACTGATATTTTCTTTCAACTAACACAAAATACCTCTGAGAGTCTATAGCGATGTGTTTCCTTCCTCAGTTAATATTGTGATAACAATATAATGTGAGCCCTAACCTGTAATTTGATAACCTGCTGACTGAGAGCATCCAATCAACATCTATACATTTACCTGTCATGTGTCTGGCCTCCACACCACCCAGGCTGACAGAGACCTTGCTGCTTTTCGCCCTTCGGGCCTCAACTTTCACGACTCCCTGCAGCAGCCTGACATTTGCATCATCTACGTATCCACTGCTGTAGTAATACACACCAGGTGCAGTAAAGCGGTAGCTAAAAACCCCTGAGGGGAGCAAAGGGGAGAATGAGATTGTAAATATGTGACATCAATTCGTGGAGCATTCTTGGATATGGTGTGCATTTGTCCCTCATGCATGTTAAAAGTTGTGACACATGTACATCCTTTTTTTCCTCCTTTTTTTTGTCACTCCCAACTCGTAAAATATGGATGCTTGGTGGTAAGTATCTCTGACCCTTTAGCATTGTACGGGACGCACCGGGCAGAGCAGCAGCTCGGCCACAGCGCTGTAAGATGACGTGGTACTAAGAGCAACAACGATAGCAATTTACGATAGACCAAAAATCCCCATTAGTAGGTTGGTTGGGGTGGTCGATGGGTAAAACAACACATTAATTTCACCCAAGAGACCAGGGTTTGTGTCCCATTCTTGTCCCTGATGTCACTGAAACATACATTTCGTAACCCTTTTGCCACATCACGACCCAGAGCGTCAAAAATTGACGGCAAGACCAAGCGTGTCTAAATATCACGCCAAAGGAGACATTTGCATCAATAAACAAACGCCAAAGTCCCCTGACCAAGCGCTGCTCTTTTTGACGCAATGGGAGAGAGAATGTGTTGGACACATCACATTCCCCATATGTGGCATATTATACATTGTAAAATTCCACCTTGTTGTTTGGTAGTCAGATTTTTCTTTGGGAGAGACCATGTTAAAATATTTCAAGTGATAGAGAATAACTAGAACTGAACCACCAACATCACCACAGCAGTGTAAAAAAATGTAATGACGGATTTTCTTTTATGACTTCATTAACTTAGTTCAACAATAATGGAAGAGTTCCTTATAATTTCTGTTGAGGACTAGTGAATCATTGTTCTACCTCTGGGTGTCCTGGTTTCTCCGCTGTTGAATGGTCCTTCGTGGGTGGTGCTACCGGGGCTGGAAACACTGAAGACCCGGTACCCGACTACCTGGAAGGCTGGTGCCTCCCAACGCCACACAACTGTGTCTCCAACAAACACCGGAAGTGAGGCAGGGCTCCAAGCAAACCCCTCTCCATAAGCTGGCAA
>NC_048420.1:20202717-20205161 GCF_013103735.1 Etheostoma cragini | reverse complement strand
CTTTTATGGATGTTATTTTCCTGCAGTATCTAACATCTCAAAGAGCTGCAGTAAAAGGCACATACCATACACTTTCATATGTCAGTAAAATTTATAAAACATCAATGTGCAAAATCTCATTCATCATACATAGATTAAGTTATGTAGCTCACTCATTTTAATATGAATATTAAGTAAATTACATTTTGCGGCTTCTTAAAAGCAATGTATGTACGTTGTTTTTGTTAAACACAAGTGGCAATTACTGACAAATGGCACATTAGAAAATGTAATGGTGTTGATTGGTAAGGTTTTGTTGAATATGAATTTAACTGACACACACGTACTATTAATTCTTTGCAAATTCTGCACTCAACCCATTCAGCCTCTTTTTACTTTACAGTTATTTTGTATGTATATATTTGTTTTTCTGTATTTATTGTCTACTTCATATTCATGTTCAATGTGTTTGTTTGTTTGTTTATGTACGCAACTTTCACCATGCACCTTTCACCAAGGCAAATTCCTCATATGCACTTATTGTGGCAATAAACCTTTTTCTGATTCTAATTTTGAACTTTTTTTTTTAAGTTGAAGATTGTGTTATGTTTATTTGGAGCCATTTTTTTGAATTAGTCACTTATTTTTCTTATTTCTCAATAAATAACTGCCTGTTTTGCGTATTTCAGGGGACTTCAGGATCCCATATCATCACAGTGATGGTGGGAAACATGAGTCAAACAGCCAGAAGCTCCTTCACATACGATACTAATCTTACAGCCCAGATCTCAGGCCTGAGTCCCCGCACCACCACTGTGATTGGTGAGTTTGGAGACAACTGTGCATGTGGTAATCTTTCAGTGAGGTAGGGTCATTATAAAGCGTTACTGAGATGCATAAACCCAGAGGGGACATTTAATGGGGAGGATTTTTTTTGTCTTGAAATTTCAATAGAAATCTGCCAGTGAATGCAACAGACACAATACATAGTCTGGTTAATCTTTTTTTATGAAAAGAAAAGGGTGAGACGGGAATTCACTGTATTTTAATCTTTTTTACCCCCATATAAGAAACAACTCCGTTATCTATGGGCATACTATATCAATATATATCTCATATCAATCTAATTTTACATGTGTCTGAAGGAAAGAAGGAAAGCATAATGTTTGATGTTCTTTACTGTTCAGAGTTTGCATGTTACTCCACTGTTCTTAATGGAGTACTTAAAGAATTTAAAACCTTTTGTTATCACCACATTAGTTTTATTCACCAACCGTTCTGTTGGAATCTTTAGCAATGAGTTAAGAGGTGGAAGTTTGACCTGGGCATGCATCCTTTCACCTAATTTTGCCCTGGTCACTTTCTATTATGAGCATCTCATCTCTCCAAAACGGCCACAGGGAGTCTCAGGAAGCCTAAAATTCTTTCCTGTAAGATAGACGCTCAAAATGGAAAGCAGTTTGTCGCATGCAACATGAATGGCTTCACTGAGCAATGTTGACTTACAGGTTATCTCTGTTTTTGCCCAGTGATGCTTACAAAACCTTGAGAACATGAGAGACTAACAGGTCTTCCCATTTAATTATAGTAAACAACAAAAATACCTGTTAACCGCGGGACAATCAGTGTTGCTTAAAATATAGAGGAATTAACTAGGTGACATGACAAGTACTAATTATCTTGGCACTTGAGTGACAGAAAATCCTTGTTTTTAACTTCTTTTGTGTAGGACATGAAGTTCTCACCATCCAGGGCTTGAACTTGGGTGGCCAAGACAATGACAGCATTGTGTTCATTGGCGGTAAAGAGTGTGTGACTGTGCAATGGACGGCGACAAGCATCACCTGCCTTCTCCCTGTGCTACCGCCTGGCATGTACATGGTGGATGTGCAGGTTGGAAACAATGGGTACCCTCAGACAAGGTACAGCTACCGTGATAAACAATTTCACACGGGCAACAGTTGCAAAAAGAGTGTTGATCGTATCACCAGCTGGGAACTCATGTTAAAAAGGCACTAAAAATAGTTATCAAAACCTTTACTTAATATAATGTCCAATTTATCTTGATTTCTTTTCTTTTTTTTAAACATACACAAACAAAAACATGCAACATATGTTTAAAAATGTAACATTAAACATAGGTAATATGTTAAATAGTTAAATATGTGAAAATTAAAAACATATTAAATGAACATGATATGATCATTCTTGCGGCACTCTCGGCCCGTGTCTTCAAGGCACCCTGGACATTACACAGTATGCTGTAATGTTTAACTTAAAGGGAATGGTGATAATAATACATATTGTTTAATTAACAGATAATATATAACAGATAATATTACATCAAACAATTTTGTTTGTTAATTAAATTCTATTCTTCTTGTTTGTTTCATAGCAACGGTGTGAATGCCACCATTGAATACATCCTGGAAGTCTACAGCATCTCTCCACTGTTTGGCTCCTTG
>NC_048420.1:20197705-20202617 GCF_013103735.1 Etheostoma cragini | reverse complement strand
GGAATCCACAGTCACCAGAACACTTTGAAGGAATGCCGTTGATGAAAACCTCCACCTGCAAACAGCATCACAAAACTCCTCATTAAAAATGCCAAGTTTAGGAAAACGTTTTACAACATCAAAATGACCCATTGTGCAGGAACAACCGATAACATGCAAAATTATTTCTACAAAAGTCATAACAACAGGATAATAGCTGTCCGTCAGTTTGTAAAGTCCTGCCTGGAGGCACAAAATATAGAAATACAAAAAAAAGCATTAAGTAATGCTACAGACAGAAATAGGACTTGCTCTACAGGATTATAGTAAGCAGGCACACCAAGTAATCAACAGTGGCCAAAGCAGACATTTGACAGACAAATAATGCGGAAACCCTAAACCAGATGTGCTGGGGGCTTTCTGAATCATGGTTGTACCTGTGGTTTGGTTTCCCAAACACGAAAGAAATCTCCTGTCATGCTGCGCCTCAACAATCCTCCCTTTTTCATTTCATTTGCCAAAACAACTGCATTTTCCCCAACAACTGACGAGCCGTCAACCTGAGAAAAGAATTACAACCAGGACTCAAGCTGCTGTTTTCTTTATGTCTGTAGGTTCAGCAAGACATTTAGTACATGTGAATACTGCTGATAAATCTACTAGCAACACCATTAGTTACTGTATTACTACTACAATTGATACTATTAGTGTTTCTTCTGTAGCTGTAGAATACTGCAGTTACTCATGCTACAAGATTTATTATTTACTTATACAAATCTTAACAGAAGTGAAACAGATAAAACAACAGAAATCAAGAAGTTACAGCAGAGCAATTTAAAATACATGTCTGTAGCAATAAATTAAATAAGGTAAAGTTAGAGACACTAACATTTAACAATGCTATGCAGCACCAATCGGCTGGCAATAACAGACACTGTCAAGATCCTAACATTCTGAAATGATATCAAGCTTTTTAAGGAAACATTTGCCATATCTGGCTTATATTAGAATGAATTCAAGAGTAAAGTTTGGCAGATAGAAGGACTCAAGAACATATATTAAACAAATGTATGGCATATTGGTAATATGACTGCTGCTACAGCTACTACTGCAAACACAATAATGAAGATACTTTTTAGTAACAGTGTTTTGGGAAATGCATTAATGTTAACAATAAAATATTGATGATTGTTAAAAGAGTCTGACCTGGATTAGTGGCTGGTCTCCAGGTTTGGTGAGCCATTTGACCATCCACTTGGGGCGTCTGCAGCTTCCCTCCCATGTAACGCTGACCTGACCCATCCCCGCGATTCCTTCCAGAGCGTACTTCAGGTCCTTCTCACTAATGTCCACTGGCAGACCTGAGAACAAGTACTGGTTGTGTTAAGACACATCCCTGCAAAAGCAACTGTCACATAAGCATTACTGCATGCATTTATATAGAAATGTAGTGCTGTATGCAGACTTGTGGAGTAATATACAGTACGTCAGGCTTAAGTCTTAATAACATCAACAACAACTGTCTTGTTACAAAGTATTTCTGAAAGAATGAATTCATTTTTATTGGTTGTAAGTCAGAAGCTTCAGCTTATATCAACCCTCGCCCACTCTCACATCTTTAAAAGTAACATACTTCACAAAATCAAATTAACAAGACAAGAAAAATAAAGTAAATTATATTATTATATTATATATACCCTTAACCAGATAACTTTCTACATACATGCATACACACAGTGTCTTTGCATATGCATGCAAACACTTACCTATATATATACATACATACACACATGCCTACTGTTCATATACCCATTAAGCGTCAGTACTTATATACAGTAAATTGCCAACCTAAGGTGAATAATATCCTAAGTAATGATGATAACCATATTGATAATAAAGACATTCATCATCATCATCATCATCATCACTATCATCAATCACACAATAATACTCAATGTCTATATTTATCTAGTGTCATGTCTTTGAACAAGCCTTTTTTAAATTTGAAAACATTCCTAATATGTTTTAATGCACCTTTTCATCATTGTGTTACAGGTAGTTTCCAATTGAGTTTACCGCTATAACCCCCTTCTCTTTCTCTCAATATGGTTTACATGATGGGAGGAAGTTGATTATTTTGAGCATTATACAGAACTAACGCAGTTTTCTGCTTCTCACCAGGTCCATACATTTTAGTGTTTTGACTTAAGAAATAATGAATTAGTATGATCATTAAGGAAGACATTATTCCCAATTTGTATTGCTCTTTTTTGAACTGTGCATTCTGTAGTCAAGTCTGTAGAGTGGTTTTTACAGGCATTACACCAAATCTCATCACAGTACGTTAAATAAGGTAGAATCAGCGTACTCTAGAGAGTGTTCATAGATCTGTGGTTACGAAAGTGTCTGACTTTGCTCAACACCCCAATATTTCTGGAAATTTTGGATGTTACATGGTTTACTTGTGATTTCCAACTGAATTTGTGGTATATTATAACCTCTAAAAAGGTATTTTAATATACTCTCTCTAACTCAACAGTTTCTATCCTTAAGCTTAGATGGAAAAAAAAGAAACAGTGGTAAAGGATTCACTGAAGTTAAAACTTCATGGATGTATTTTACGCTGTAGGCATGATGTGGTTACTTGAAATGTCAAGAGACATAGGGATACCTCTCCTTTAATCCGTTCTCAGAAATCCAGAGTTCTCGTGAGAGCACAATTTGAATTTGCTTAGCGAGTCACTCTGGCATTCAGTAATGATGCTCATTAACTATGCCCTTGTAGCCAAGCTGATCTAATATAGTTCAGCCAGAGGCGAGCTAAACAGATGACGACAGCGCTGCAAAGTCATGAACACCAGTTGTTTGAAACAGCTTTGGCTGCTACAATGAAAGAGTTAGACTTGGCTTTTTTTCTAAAAGAGGAACGGAAGGCGGCGCTCAAATTGTTTGTACGTTGTACGTTTTTAATGTTTAGCTGACCAGATACTTCAAGAGTTTAATTTACCACTTAGCTCCGCTGGTAGTTAAGCTTATGGGGCTTAGCGAAAACCCACTGGTGGTGGTGGTCTCGCCGTTGATGATTGGACGTAGTGTTATCCAATTGCGTGCAGTGAGATTTTCAAATGCATGTTTGCTGCTGCCCCTCAAATTGGGCCATTTTTATCACTCTTTGCCAGACCTTAATGTTTTGGATTTGGGTCTGGATTTCCAGGCTACAGCATCGTAGCTGACAGGAGGAGAGATTGTGTGTGGATCAAGGAACCTTGGAAAATTGGTCAAACCTCTCCTGCATACTATTCACCTTATGTTAATGCTAGTTTCTCATTACAGCATACAGGTAGCTTAAAAGTCAGTGGGCCATTTTGGGTCACAACCTTTCAGGTAATCCTATCTGTGGAACAACATGCATTCAGACAGGACAGTGAGAGTTCTTACAATGCAAATACTACCTATTTCCATCTGAGCTACCTTTAGCTCGGCCTCCATAAATCTCCACATCAAAAGTGCCGTTCAGAGGAGGGGTAGCTCTGTGAGGGCGGGTGATGTTGATGGTGGCTGCTCCTTCTCTGTACTCAGCCGTGTCCTCGCTGCTGTTGGACATCTATAAAATATACAGGTGGGTAAAACATGATTAAAAAGATATTTTTTGTAATTCACAAGCATCTTTTCACAATCCTAAATAGGATGTGACGCTTTTAGAATTACCGTACTGTAAGATGGAACCAAGAACTTTTTTCTCCAAAAATGACATCCTTGGTATAATTGATGACAGATACCTATCTCTGTGATCAATATTTGGAACTTGTAACTCAAGATGGATCATGAATGAGATCATGATGTTATTATTATCAAGATGTGTATTTCTTGTTGAGTTTTGTGTATTTGTATACAGCAAAGGTCCCTGCAATATACCTGTGGCAAAAAAAATGTAAAATTGTAACAAATACTGCAGAATGAGGTAACGATGGATTAACGTCTAATGTTTTTTAAGCTGAAAACACGCTACACCTTGCAGTCACACTTTCGTGACAGTCCTTACACAGCAGTCGGTCACTGCTTCCGCTGCATTCTGTTAGGCAAATGATGACAGTACAGCATGATGAGGCATGAGACACATACAGGATTATTGTGGCGCCTCTCTGCACTGTAGGTTAGAGTATATCACATGGCTGTGGGCTACAGAACATTTCCTCTCTTTTTATGAGTCCCACTGCCTAAGGTCTTCAAATATAACACCTAGTTTTCCTTGTTGAAAGTCCTTAACTTTATATTGTTATCGGGATAGATCCTAAACTTAAGTACATGCTTGCATTGCCTTTTTTATTTTTTATTTTAATGGTACATTGGCGTATGGTTTAGTATAACTGTATCCTAGCAGAAAGTCCCGGGTTTGATTTCTGGAACACAATATTTCCTTTGTGTGGATTTTATTTCCCAAGAAACACAAGCCTGGCAGATTTAGAGAGTGCACATTTTTGCTTCAAGAGACTGACTGCACTGAAGTAAATGGGAAAGCCCATCTTCTCTCATTTACATCACTCAACACTTGTTAGGATCTTAAAAGCTAAAAAAAAGGGACAATTTTGAAAAATATTGTCCCATTAGGAAACTATTAATGCTCAAGGGGGCGTTTGAGTTTTGGGGAGTGTCTGATTAACTGGCAGGTGGTTGCTCCTTTCTTCCTTCATTTCAGCTTCCCTCAAAGCTCCCCACCATTGCCCAATTTGGGGTTTTCTGGTTCTAAAAATGAAAATGAACCTAAACTTTACACTAAGTAAATGTGTGTGCTCCTGGAGTGTACCTTGTGGATGAACATAAATTTGAATAATCAGTTACCTGCAAGAAGCCAACCCCTATCAGTGGGAAATCAAAGGCACATTCAAGTGGTTTGGCTTTGATCGTGTAGCTGATCTGTGAAGCAGATGATGAG
>NC_048420.1:20168141-20197605 GCF_013103735.1 Etheostoma cragini | reverse complement strand
GGTCACACGGTTGCCAAATGTGTCATCTTTTGGATTCAGCTGGAACTGTTTCTCCTGGGCAAAACCTGGGAAAAGATACGCATACAAACAAGGAAACATTTAGCATCATGAACACAGGTGAAAATGTAGCTGAAGTCCCACATGTCTAAGATCAGGAATTGAACAAATGATCCAAAACTGTAACTACTATAACTACTTCAACCTAATAATGGAACTAATACTTTTTAAATCACATCTCCTCAGTTAAACAGTGTAAGTATATGGTATATGGTACAAACAAAATTATTCTATTAGTCCTTGATCAATTTTAACTAATATTATTGTGTCATAATCGGTTTTTAATGCTGTGAACATACCTTTTTTTAATCCAGCTATGTTCTTAAAGTTCTTAAAGATAAATATGGGCCATATTAACATTTAAGCATAATTGTTTTGGATTTAACGTTACCTTTAACAAATCTGTAACAATAACCTTTATCTGAGGATTCAATCTCTTACCGTTTCCGGTAATGGTGAGTCGTGTTGCTCCATTGGAGCTGCCTAAGTGCGGCGATACGTAGTCAACACGTTGTTGAGCACCTGAAATACACATAACTAATATTAGATCTTTTAAAGAAAAAATTGATATCGCCAGAGACGGCAAAAGTACTCACTTCCCATATTTAAGTAGAAGCACAGATACGTGTTAAAAATACCCTGGTAGAGAAGTAGAAGTAGTAGAAGTAGATGTAAAAGTAACAAAGTACAGGCTTGGAAATTTACTTAAAGTATGAAAGTAAAAGTAGCCTTGCGAATGACAACTATTTTTTATGCAAAGCTACCTGGACCACACAAATTTTAATAGAGAGCACGCTGAGGAACTACAGTGGACATGAAAACATGCTCTTTATATGCCATTGGCTACAATTTAAATGGATGTCTGCCCTAAAACATCACGTATATGATTATTGTGACAGAGACTGGGACTCCAGGTTAACACGATTCTGACTGAGCAGCAAGATACGAATGCAGTTAATTCTGTGAGAATTCACAGATCCAGTTTCTCTTTTTTAATCTTCCCCTTAACATTTAAAGGAATCTAAATGTATATGTGTGTGGGCTCAGATATGACTTATGTAAAGAAAATAAAGGATTAAATATGAATCAAGCTGCACTGATCTGTCGCAAATGAATGTAGAAGGCCCCCGAATCTGTCGATTTGTTTTAGTGGTGCATCAAGTGCAACGTATAGTATAGTCCCATCCAATTAGATTGAATATGGTAATGATGACGCGAACAATAACTCCAGTGAAATTATTCGAAACGTGTTAGTGAGGACTAGATTAGGACTGCATTTGAAGTTGATTCTGGTTTCCAACTTCACCCCAGGAGTGTCTGTCAAAACACGGACCTTCTGACGCTCTCGTGCAATACCTAACTAGCTAACAGATGGAGAAAATCACAAGCTAGCTAACTTACTTAAAATTTGCCAGAACTATAGACCGATACAACAGCAGGCTTAAATGAACTGATATACAATAAATTCTACGACTTACAGTTCTCAAAGACGCACGTAACACACACAATCTCAGCTGTTTATCCGCCGACGGGACATCTCTTTTTCTTTTCTCTCACTTTTTTCTCAGTGTGGCCAAAGAACTCTGCATGTGGCGTGCGCGCCCGATCGCGGTGGATGGCGCGTGACCACGCTAATCTCTGACATGCACTCAATCACATCTGATAGACGACTTCTTGTACAAAACTAAACGAGCCGATTTTGTAAAATGTAAGGAGTAGAAAGTACCGTTTTTTGTGTTAAAATGTAAGGATAGTAAAGTAAAAATATCAAAAACATCTACTGAGTAGGCTACAGTAGCGAAGTATTTCCCAGCTAACAATTTTTGGTTCCCAGAACGTTCTTCTTTGGTTGCGGGAACGCTCCCTAAAGGTTAGGTTGGGTTGTGTGTTGGTTAATCGGAAAGTTTTCTTAAAGTTGTAGGAACGTAATATATATATATACATGTATATACATGTATATTTCTATAGATATGCAGTCTATGGTTGCAACCTTTAGCGAACGTTCCCCTAACGTTATCCTTGCGTTGGGGCAACGTTCTCTAAACGTTCTCTAAACGTTCTCTAAACGTTCTCTAAAGGTTGTCCCATTCCCATCTCTGGATAGCCTATAAGCTCCCCTGAGCATTGGGCTAGAGATGATTTGTAAGGAAAAGTGTGCAATTTCCGCATTTAAAAAAACTCACATCTACACCTCGAACAGAAAGTCTATTAAGAATGCAGATTAGATAACGTTATTAATTTATTATTAGATTTATTAGATAAACTTATTATTATACTTTTTAACTGTCTACTTACTGCAGCAGCAGCACCAAAGTGCGAGGAGGAGAGCCGCCGGTTTAATCAGGGACTCCATCCTGGAGATTTTCCCAGACTCCCCTGCTGCTTCACCTGCAGTCTGTTGTGATGGTGTAGCTTGCTGTTTGAAAACGGTAAAATATTTAACAACAAAATTGCTATTTGAGTAGCCTATACTGTCTGTGAAGTTTTTAAGAAATTACACATAACGCAGAACTGTCCATGTTTCAAGCTCTTTTGTTAAATAAATAAAATTGTGAAATCTGAAGGAATTGTTAAATGATTGAAAAAAATCCACATACCACGAAGAATTAAAAAAAGTTTAAAAAAGAAACATTAAACACACATTGAGATTAGACGCAAATCTATTATTTTCGTAGAACTAGCCATATAGTGATTACATGTACTAACATCTGTAACATTTCCAGGAATTGTTGAAAAGAGACATATTCTAATTAAAATGTGATTAAATAATGAAAAAACCCAACTGTTGAAAACTTAGTAGCCTACAAACCTATTGACTCTTTCAGCTGATATGATTCAGGTTCAGGTGCCAACAGACAGATAGAGGCAATGCCTGTCCACTCACTCATTATATTCAGTGTTCTGCCTCTCACTTGAAACTGGGAGGAGTCTGCTGATCTAAATCTATCCTTCTGCCTGATCCATACAATTAACCGCCAACGCCATCGCAGTCTACATGATGAAATAAAAACACAAACAGATTTGTCAATTTCCTGTCAGAGGGTAAAGCTGCTTCTCGAGTAAAAGTAGAATGACTAACAGCTTCGTTCTTTTTGAGAATCTTAACCAGACTTTGATGGAAGTGAATAGTAAGTAGCTGAAAACTAAAAATAGCCCAAAGTGGGTCTGTTAGTCATAGGTTACATACATGTCAAAGTAATTGGAAAGTCTTAACATTGCCACAGAACATCACACTTGTGAAACAAACTTGATGATTTTTCAAGCTGTGGTTTTGTATAGCTGATGTCCCCTTGCACTTGATACAAACCAGGTAAACTTCAGGGATGTTGGATTTTATTAAAATAAATCTATACATGCAATTCAATAAAAAGAGGCCCTTAGATTTCTAAAAATAGAAAAGAAAAAAAGCAGTGTATTACACATAACAGCAGTGTCAAACTAATTTTAGTTCACGGGCCACACAGCCCGATTTAAAACAATAAAATTGGTCACTGTGTACACACCAAGCTCGTTACCCGTTTACCTTTGTTCCCCTTAACATCCCAGAGAACAACAGCAGTCCCCACAACACATAACGTAAAGAAGACAATGGCGTTATATCATTCTTTCTTTAACTGCTATTTTAGCTCAGATCATTCATATATGGTCAAATATTAAATTGAGACTCTTGACAAATACTGAGTGATAAACCATTTAAAGGATGTGGGGAATCTTTTATTTATTTAGAGTTTGATTATCAACCTCTACAGTATCAGAAAACCTGATGGTCCAGTAAAGTAAAACAACAGATTTTCCTTATATTATCTATTGACTTTTACTCATTTGTAATGAGGTTTGGTGGTTTTTCAGTAATCTCTTTAGTTGATATGTCAAAATCAAAGGCAAACATTACACCTCGCACTCTAGAGTAATCAGTGACCAAAACAAATCGAATTATTATGCATCTTTTTCAATACAGCGGTAAGAATAGTAAATGTGGATACTGCATTTTGCGCAGGTCAAACAAACAGGATGACGACATGTTAAATTGTGAGATTTAGAGGGGCTTCTCATTGAACACCTCAGCAAGAAAGCAAATATTGTAATTCCCAAAGGACAAACAATAACAGGTTGAAAGGGCTTGAAACAGGTTTAATATCCTGTTTCGCCGTTGCCGATGCTAAGCACCTCTAACCCAGTCAAAGAAAGGGTTAACAGAAACATAGTTCTGGCCAATAGGAGATGATTGTGCCACACAGACAGACACCTTTGGCTGAGTCTCTATCTAATCTGTCAGAGGGAGAGCAGGGGTGCGGTTGTGAAGTAACAATAGTTGTACCCAGAGAAGAAGTTGGTAACTTCATGGTGGAGATTAGAAAGCAAATTGAAATGTGAGCAACTAAAATTGCTAAATGTTAGTACATTGTGTCAATTTAGTTTGGGTTAACACTTTTGCAAGGAAATATCCGACATGTCACATTCCCATTAGGGGATGAGCCCCCCTGAAGTTCTGATCCTAGAATCGCCCCTTATACGAAGGGAATATGAGTCAGATTAGTGGTGAAAGAGTAGCGTGGGTGTAAGGCATAAAACACTTGGTATAGCAAAGCTTAAAGGGTAACTACTGTTTTTTCAACTTGGACCCTTTTTCCTAAGTTTTTGTGTCTAGGTGAATGATGGGAACAACAATCTTTGAAATTGGTCCCGTATAAAATTGGTCTGGTGTTGAGCAAGATTGATGCAGTCAGCAGTGGTGAAACAAGTTATGATGTAATAGGGGAATTGTCCTGCTTGTATTTATCTTGCATTGTCACTGACAGGCTAAGATTAATATTCTAAGTGTCTGACAACATTATGGAAAGGATTTCTAAGGAGGTTGACCCTTTTTTAAAACATAAAAACATCTGTGAAATTGCAATTGCTAGACCCACCAGACTCCATGTACTGTAAATAAACAGCGGTGCTAGTTTCATGGAATACACTGAACACCTTAATAATGGACTAATGCTAAAGATTGTTGTCCCAGTGAGTCATTTAGACACAAAATCATAGGAAAATAGGGTCCAGGATGAAAAAACAATAGTTACCCTTTAATGTTAAAACATCAGTATTTGGGGTCAAAATCCTTCGAATATGCGACCAAGTGGCCATTTCTTTCATTGGCATGCAGACCAGTATTTTGCAAGAGCAATCTCCCACTAAATGTTGTAATGTGTTGGTAAAACCAGGCACTCAGCTATCATACATAACAAGCACACACAGGGACCTACTGTTTGCTGACACAAGTTCTCACACTGCCCACACACCAAACTAAAAACAGTCTACAAGTATAAATACCACTGTCAGTACTATCTAAGGACTGCATTCTCAACTTACAATTTCTTTCCATGAAGTGTGGAAACATGAAAAAAAAAAAGATATGTTGTTTTGGACTTTTAGACAGTTATGTAAGATGTAAGCATTAATGCATCTGACTCAACTTCCTCTGAATGAAGAAAGTACCAATAAAAAATACAATTCCTGAAAAGGCAAATTGCATGAATGCAGCAGCATGAGCTTGTGTCTAAGATGTGTTTGACCCCAGTTAGATTTTCTTCTCTTCATGAAACAAGCAGTGAATGATTTCTAGAAGTTGTTGATTGGCTACATTAGAATACACAACACTTTGCTGCTGATGAAATATAGAAATAGAAATACATAGTTAACAAATGTTCAACTTCTCCATTATGGAACTACATTTTGCCACCATTAAGCACTCTGTAATAACACTGAAAATACTTAACCACATTCCCATTTCAGACACAACATCCCTAAAGAGCCCTATATCCACGCACCAATGGTAGACAATAACATTCATTCAATCATACTGTCTGCACTGTCATACTGTCTTTCTTTTAAAAAATCCAAATCACTCATCGTGCTTTCAAGAGAGCTATCAGAAAGGTATGATGGGGAACAAAGTCTGCATTTTTTGGTTTGAACAAGGACATCTATTACATGTCAAACAGGTCTTAAGCATTATTAAAGAACAAGTCAGGACCCCTGATGACCAAAATAGGCACGTCTTTATTTTTTTTTCCAAAACTGATGCATAACAAACTAAAATCAATATGAAAACACACAATACAAAATAAAAAATAACACTTCAGCATTGCTCACAATGAGAACAGTTTGGATTTTAATTGTGGATCTACAGTGAGTAAAAAAAAGTCTAGACCGGAATCGCCTCATTCACAAGGTTGCGTGTTGAGCTAGAAAAGCTCTGATTCTCTGCAGGAGCTCTTTCTTCACACTGTCTGGTACAAGTGCTGCATAGGAGAGAAACAAAGTGTCAACATGCCAGGGTTCAGTAAGAATCACTAACATCACTAAATGCAATACTATTGTATTGTATTGTCTTGTCTTACTATTGAGAAACTCAACATTTTATGTTTGATAGCATCTATAAAAACATGGGTCAAGAATTTGCGGCGTATGTTTACAGAGTAGCTCTCGTGTCTGTGAAGCTCTGATTGAAAGAAATTGGCATGCTGTGTAAGTGAGAGTTTACAGTTTTAGCATCTTTTGTGAAATTGTACTCTTTTTACTTAAAAAGGTTGAGTCTGCGATTCTGGAGAAATATTATTAATATTAGAAGTCAACAGCCAAACAAATCCACCCCTCCAGTCAGTGCTCCTTTTACAATGTTAGCATCTGCCAGATTTCCTGTCCCTCTTGCTCTCACTGCCTTTCTCGTTATACATCCATGGCCTTCCCCTGTCCTGTGAATGAGCACGAATGGAATAGTGTTGTGTGGCTTGTTTGTTTCCCAATTAACAGAGCCAGGGCTGTGTATGAACACGGCATCTTTTTTCCAGTGCAAACACAGGACGGACTTCTAGCGGAACATGAGGGAACATTCACTGAATTTAACCAAAACATTTTTTGGATTAAAATGGCAAGTTCTATCTTAAAGCACTTTGATATTTTGTGTGTACTGTACTGCTAGTCTTGCGCACTCTCCTTTTCACAAACATGCCAGATATAAACTGTCCAAGTGTGGATCCATTGGAATTTTACAACTGAGAATAGACAGTATTTATTTAAATCTTATAAAATGAAGAGTTTGAACCCTGCAATAAAGTAGTAGTATAGTAATAATAGTGGTGACTTTTGTATCTAGTAGCTTTTATTTTTGTTTTAAAACAATTAATTTTAAATATTTTTTTAGTTTCTCTTCCATTACCAATCACTTAAATTCCTCTGGGTGGGATCAATACATTTGAGAGGCCTTGAGCATTATTTCATCCATATTCGCCCCAAAACGTGATATCTTTAGAAACATTTGGATCTCCACTAGATTTGAAATAAAAGTTATGTGGACTCAATCAAAGTTTGACTGTACAGCAGGAGTTTTCACTGACTGACCCAGCAAAGGTTTCTCCTTTTCTTTAGCAGATTTTACACACAGAACCTCTTTAAACTGCTGCTGTTGTGTTTGTTTTTATATGGAGATTTGTACCTCTGCCTTTTGGTGTGACTTCTGTGACCAGGTCCTCCACTGTGACATGCTCCAGACCCTTTTCTTTGATCACATCTGCACAAAACAATTCATGACTTCATATCCAGATCCAGTTTCATAGAAGTATCGTTACACACACACACACACACACACACACACACACACACACACACACACACACACACACACAGACACAAATAAAATACCTTTGCACTGTGCTTTCAGCTGATCCTTCCATCCACACTCCACCAGCTTAGCCCTGAGCAATTCCTTCAACCTGCGGCCACAAATGTAGTTTACATGATCAGAATAAGAAATATTTATTGATCCCCGAAGGGAAATTTTGTGTTACAGTTGCAAGACAAGACTATATAAATACCAGAGTAGAAATATAAGGAGTGTGGATATGTACGTATTTACATAGTTAAAGGAATTTTATGATACATTATTTACATAATTATGGAGTTGTAATTGATTAAGGAGTTGTAATTTACTTATACATAACCACAGTGTCTCTTAAATCGTTCCTGAACAAAATCACTTTAGAGAATATCTTGACTCACCGCTCCCGTTCCCCCATTTCTATCAGCTTTTGGTTTATTGCAGCCCTCATCTGGGAGTCTTTGCTCATGATCTGTCTCAAACACAAACGGTAACGTTAGCAGTTTCCGTTTGGATTCAACGATTGCAGGTAAATGTGGAAAAAAACACGTTTTATTTCGCGAGATATCAGGGATACGTTACTTTTTGTCGAAATGGATCAGCTGGTGAACATCCAGTCCCTTCACATAACCGTACCGTCTAAAAACGGTAAAAGGCGTATCGGTTCCGCTGACCGATAACATCAGTACTATAACCCGGGTCAGATTGCTCACTTTATCTCCACTCCACATGAATACGTTTTTGTTAGGACGACTACATGTTTTAAAGTATTTAACAGTTATTTAAAAACGATGTGGGATAAATAACAAGAACTCTTCGAAAAAGAAGAAGAAATACAAGAAATGCAACAACTTCCATTAGAATCCGGGCAGATCATGTCCGCTGTGAAATGGCTCCGGGTGCGTCAAAACAGGAAGCGCGTGCCTGACTTCTTCAACAATCATCTTCTTGCTTCACATCAACTTGTGGACAAGCCTGTCACGTTTAAAAGACATGGCCTCGTCGAATTATTCCTTGAAGGTCAACAGAGAGTTGTTGGACCCTAACTTCGAAAGTTACAGGTTATCTCTGGACGCCATAGCAACGTACAACATTGAGCTGGATGCTGGTGAGAGAAACTAACTTACACTACGGCTAGCAAGTGTGCTAGCATAGCCACTGATACCACAACGAAAGCTCTGCTTCATCACTTCTTCTATAGCTGTAGCAAACATAAGTAACTTGCTTAGCTGTAGCAAACATAAGTAACACGCGTAGTTATTTTAGTTTGCAGTTTAGTAGGAATAGCAAACGTCACTTTGATATGCCAAGTAATTTGAAAAACTGAAAGGATCTCTAGCTGTAGCCAAGTGGCTAACGTTAAGGGCCTCCATTTATACTTCAGGTCAGTGGTTCCCAAACTTGTTGCATCTTTTAAGAGTCCTTACAATGTTTTGCGCAAACAGGTAAAGGTTTTCTGACATGCTCATATCATGGTCATTAAGAGGCGTTCAACCCATTTTTTCTGTTGCTGATTAGACATGTCTAGTCATACAAAAAAGTCTAACAATCTGCCAGCTGTATACGTGTAAGACTTGCAACATTGTTGGAATGACACTGAGATTTATAGTATGTTGATTTAGAGGTGTACTGTATCCCTTTTTAACAACGTTTTATACATTTTTCATTGCAAATACAACTTTCAACAACACTTTAGAACCAGATGCAAGTTCAAAGAAATCAAACCCCTCTCACTGCAATTGTTTATTATAATTTCTTCTAAGGTTGAGATTGCAGGAATACCGACTGATTGGTTTTGGAGATAAGAAATAAAGTTCCTCACTTGGAGATATTTAAAAAAAAAGAAAATCATTAGAGATTTCTTCAAAAGTCATTAGAATCCCTTCTTTAAAGAGGTCACCACTTTAAAGAAGATCTTAGGATGTGCAGTATGTGTTCTTAAGTACTTGGCTGAATACAGGTACAAATGCAATGGTACCTTAAAAGAACCTGACTCTTTGTCCATCCAAGACGGAGCATCTCCAGAAGAAAAATATAACATTCATTCATTCATTATAGTTCCCAATCGTGTTGCTTAATGGTACCACTATAGAAATGTCAGCCCTCCAGTATCAAATGGAAGATACAGCAGAGATAAGCAGATTCAAGGACATTTCTTACATTATTCCGTAAACTTTTCCTGAAGAGTGCTGTGAGATTCTTAAACATTCCTGCAGGTGGTGCCAGAGGGATATTTTAAAATAAATACATAAATGGCGGCAACATGTTCATTTCTAATATATTTATTCTCCTTATCATGGACATAGGTAAGGGCATCCCTCTCTCTATAGTTTTATGAACTGAGCATATTCATAGATTGTTAGTGCTTTTGTTTCTAAATCAGGTGTTATTTTGATGCCCAAACATGTAAAATTTGATGACATCGTAAAAGTAAATAGGTTTTAATTTACATATTGTCTTTCATTCTTGCTAAGCAGCATTAGTGGTGATTTTGACACATTTACTTTATATCTGGAGATAATGCCAAATAGGCCGATTAGATCCAAAAAGGCTGGTATGGATGTGTTTTAATTGTTTTAAGAATAAAATTCATTCATTCAAAATCCATTTGAAAACAATCTTTTTACCTAATCTTACTTGTAACCTATTCTCACCTACTTCTACTTAACATTTTGTTTATTTCTTATTGTAGCTATGTTACTTTATACACTCATTATTACTTTCTCTTATATACCTTGAATCGGACTGTTGCAACTAAATTTCCCTCTGTGGATCAATAAAGTATTCTGATTCAGATTCAGGTTTGATTACTAGATGTAACTGCTGTTGCTAGTGGTTCAACAGCTAGAATGAACAGAAGTGGTGATAGAGGTGAACCTTGGGGACGTACTCTACTCTGTGTTTTAATGCAAACAGTAGTAACTGTAATCTCACTTGTATGTTATTGAAAACATTTTTTTTTTTTTTACCTTTTTTTTTTTTCCATCTATCCTGCAGCTGTGGAGGAAGTGAAATTGAAGGATACTCAGTACACCCTGGAACATGTGCGGGCTTTTGCCATGTACAATTACCTCCACCTAGACCCTTGGTATGAAGACAGTGTTTTGTTTGTGGACTGCAAAGGAAGGGTTCTCAGTCTCACCGTCACCCTGGTAAGCTTTTAAATCCTCCTGCTTTTTTCTTGAAAGGCCTCGTTCGTGGTAGCTATTTACGTTTGTATTCATTACCTAGTTGCAAACATATCCCTCCACCAATGTCTATGAGAAAAATTCCATTATATTTATTCTTCATGTCAAATAAAATGGTAGTAGGCTTTAATGCATCTGACAGACCAGATGGTGACTAAATACCACTGAAATAAGAGCCTCAGTGTAGATGATGTCAGATTCCACAATACTAACATTTAACAAGCTGGGATATTAATGGAACTTATCAGTTTCACAACTTGCTGTTCTCTTGCTTCAGATTATTAGAAACCATTAGAGTGGGAGTGAGAGTCCCAGTATTAATGGAGAAAAGTTAAGTTTCTATTCCATCTTTTGTGGGACTCGGCACAGAAGATAAAGTTTGGGATAAGCCCTTGTATGTCTGTTGGAACGGAATATCTTTTAGTTGTGGACCAAACAAGACATTTGAGGATGTCATCTTGGGCTTTGGAAAACTGATAAATATGTCTCACCGTTCTCTGGCATTTTATAGACTGAACATCTAATTGAGACTAGAGACTCAACACTACAGGTTTGTACAAACCTACAGATACAAGTTTGTTGTCCAAAACCAAGATGCTGTGATGAGAATCAAATCAGCCCAAGGACCTTTTTTTAGCAGAGACTTCTTTTATGTCTAAGACATCATTGACCATGATTAAAGATAATTGGTCCCACATCAGTGTTTTTTTTAATGTCAGATCTGGCCTAAATGATGATCATCAGGCTGTAATCCTGTGAGGAAATATGTCTGGCTTTCAGTGGCATCATTAAATTACTCTTTATGAAAATGTGTTTTTTAAATTCTAATTACAATCATCACATGATAATTATCGTCCCTCGGCACATTGTACATGGCGGTTCACTCTCTGTTCACGGCATTACCAGCACGGATACTGGAGAAAATGATCTCAAAGGTGCATCATGCATTAGATAGCGATATAATACGCAGTGTCACGCTCCATGGCAACAACAGGGTAGCTGCTGCATAGTCCTTTTGCAACATTGTTACCTTACGCAATGAGTAATTGAAGCTCTTGTGTACCGGAATATCTTTCTATTACTAATAAGGCTCTGTGAGTTTTGAATCACATGCAAAGCCAAGTCACATGGGCCGCATCATGACAGTTGCCAACTTCTTCTCTCCTTGATGTGTATGTGTTGTTTTATTAAGCTTCTATGTTGAAGTTTTCGTCTTGTGGCTTTTATTACTAAAACTTACAGATATCATTTATTTGCTGTGTTCTTATATCTGAGTTCATCTGAATTTTCTTATGGGATTAGAGTGCCCTATTCAATATAAAATCATTGACCTGTAGTTCAAAGCCTTCTCTTATTAAGTGTCTGTCTGAGTCTTTGTGAGTCATGACTGGACTTTTCAAATCATGTAATTCGAAAGTTTGGTAGCAGTGAGAAGAACAGATATACCCATTTTACATCATTCAACAATCTTTCCCTCAGTTTTAGTGTAATGCATTTTGTACCATTCTATTTCTTTTCTTCCCCACTAGTGCTGAAGCAATTTTGAAAACAGTTTTTATAACTGAGTCACTTTTCAAGCAAAAAGGCTCACATTTTTCTTTGTCATATATGACAGTAAATTGATATCTTTGGATTTTAACTGCTGCTCAGACAAAACAAGCAGTTTGAAGATGTCACCGTGGGTTTTAAGAAGTGCATGTTTTGCATGTCATAGACCAAAGGAATAATCTTTTTTGATAAATCAAGAAAATAATTGTTAGTTTATTCTAATTTTCCTCCCCTTAGATATGAATGATTTATACATACTGTAGGTCAGATTGATGTAGAGACAATAATATCTTTTGTGCATGTAATACTGACTGAAGCGTTGGTTGTGAATCCAGGACACCGCCCTGTGTAAGCCAAGAGAAGTGTACCGTATAAGCCCTGACTCCAGCCGGTGTGAGGATCGTCTTTGTGCGTCCCTCAGCTTCACCTCAGCGACCTGGGCAGCACTCTCTGATGGTGCCGGCCAACTGCAACTTCTCCGAACCGGCAAGAGGGGAGGCAGTTCGCTTATAAAGTGGGAAGTTAGTATACCTTCTGGATTAACTGTTCTTAAGTAATACACTAATGCATATCAAAATATTTTGTGTTTTCCATAATTTTGAAATCTTTTGATAGGATATTAAGTGTATTGGTTGCAATGTAATCTAGGAGTCAATGTGAAGTTAAAAGGGCAATTACTAATCCATTGTGTGGGTGTGGGTGGGTGGAGACTATTGATTTAATAGAAAATATACTTTTCAAATTTTTGTCTTTGCAAATATGAGAGGTGGGTGAGAGAGATTTTATTTTTGAATGTTGTGTCTAATGTAGAGAAGGGTGCATTGGGAAAATATCTGTAAGAAATGGACTCATTAACCAGGTATCTGTATGCATTCGGGCTTCTCTGCATTACATTACCTTCTTCAACCAGACAGCTTTAGACACTGATTTAGAAATACTAGTTTGAATTAGCATTTTGTTCATACAATAAAGACAAATATCACCAAAGTGCATTATAGACCATTTAAAGCCAGTTGATACTGTGGCCTTCATTAAAGCTGTTACAGCCTAAAAGGATGATGCAGGGATAAATCCTTTTGTTATTGAATTCAAAGCTATTCTAAAGTCTCATTTTCAGATGCACTGACACTTCTAAACTGGCAAGGTTTACATTTTACATTTGGTTAAGGGTTGGTTTTAAGGGGGTAATAAGATGCGCTCCTCATTACTATTTAAATGCTATAGTCTAGTCTAGAGTCGCCGTCAGCAGATAATGTAAAGCAGAGGTGATCTTGTGCATCAGTGGATGCATCGCATGAATACTGAATAGGTATAATGATTTGATTTCAGATTTTTGGGGAAATGTATTTTGCATGCGCAGCTGAGCGATATCTTTAGTTTTTAAAGAGACCTACCACTAATTAAATTGACCCAAGTTTGACTTAAAGTGGGAGACCAAATGTAAAAGTCAATCTCTTTCTACATTTTTGCCACATATTTGCTCCTTACAAAGATAATTGAAGACAACATGACAAATGTGACTTTAAAAAAACATAGATGCATTTGAAAAAGTAAATAAAAGCTATAGAGTAAAATTGTTAAATCTTGTTAGCGGTGATAAAGGAGACTAAGCTTTCAATATTTGTCTATAACGACTTACTGGACACACTTTTATTAGCTCTTAACTCTGAAGCGCCTTCTTGATGAGAAAAGCTCAATATAAAGGGTTCAAACTTTAAATTTAAAAATTTAAATTTCAAATTTAAATCTTGTTTTTGTATTTTAACAATATATCTTGCTCTGTCGAGTTTTGAATCAATTAATAGTTAAGGCATTATAATGTCATTATCGAAATAAATTTTTTTCAAATGTTTTGTTCTGTTTTGTCCCAAAAAACCCAAAGATACTTATTTCAAAATGATATAAAACAGAATAAAGCAACAAATCTTTACCTTTGACAAATTGAAACTAATGACTGTTCTTGCATTATTATTTAATTGGATGACTTTTCAGTTGTTGAAATGATTGAAGATTCATTTTATGTCAGTTGATATAATGACCAGTTGTTCCAGCTCCAGTCCGTGTTTTTGTGCACTTGATATGAGTTGATTGTCTATTAATTTTTTATTACTCTGTCACAGATGACCACATCTGGCATTTACTTGTATAAAAAGATTGATCATATGACCAATAATGCCAGCTAACAGGTTTTGCCCACGATCAAATTTATCTTTGTAAAATGTTGATTGTATTTATTGATTCTTTACTTGTAGCCACTGTTTAGTGAAGAAATGGAGGAGCCTTTCACCATCCTCCACAGCATCTCACATGTCCAGGATGGAGTACACACCATGGAGGTCCTGCTGCTCCGCATCCAGAAAGACCCACAGGAAACTAAAGGGAGTGGTTACTCAGTGTCTCTTGAGTGGATCACAGTCGCCAACGCTGCAGGACATGGTGGGTGGTGTACTGGCCTATCTATCATCATTTCAGTAATTGAGCATGAAGTGAAATAAGACAAGCGTGTAAAAGATTATAAGGTCTGAATTAGAATTTAAATGTCAAGCTTGTTATGTAATTTTCATGTTAATTTTTTACAGTATTCATACCCAGTAGATGACAGAAATCCTTTGTTAATTAAAGCATACTAGGAAGGTAGTCATGGTCTGCCATTCACGCGGTTTAATTATTGTGCTCCAAATGAGATTCTAAAGCAAACATTGGCACAGAGAATTTTCATTACAGTTTTTTGCCCTTGCTGAGAAAGAAAGACCCTGACTAATGATTCAAAGATTGGGAAGACAAAAACCGAAGCCGGCTTTCGAGATTCCCTTCCGCAGTAATATCTGATATCTGCCAGCTGTAGAATTATCTTTGGTTGTTCGTTTAGTGTCTCAATGTTTGACCTGTCTTCACCGTTCCTCTTGCTCTACAATTGATCAAATATTGTTGTAGAGGGGAATGTGAGTCTCCTAAATCAATGTTGTCATACGATATATTTTAATAAAAGGTATCCCCAGTATTAACATTCTCAATATGCTCATGTAGTATTCTTAAAGACTAATTGTTATTTGCAAACGTGTACAACAACAAATGCTTTAATCTAATCTCATGAAAGACTTCTCCCTTACCGTGACACTGAGTTTACTAGCGGCTCGGTGAATGTTTGAAGTATTACGTATCGTTGGTAGTAGGTATGAGCTCAAAAATAAATGTACTATCCTGTTACTGTGTCAGAGTTCAATGGAAGACACACCTTTGTCACTATATAATGTATCATTTGGTTTCCACATGCAGGTCAGGAGAAGAAGTATGAAGTGAAGAAGAGGAAGGTCCTCAGGGGGAAGTCGGTGCCTCACTATGCAGCGGTGGAGCCACAGGGGAAGGGGTTAATGGTGGCCTCGGAGAAACCGTTTGCCTTCACACATGTGGACGGGCGTCCTGTGGATCTAACTGACCCAGAGCCAATGGAGGTGGAGAAGACTGGTGGGTCAGAAGTTATTCCCTCTCCTTTTAGCACTACCTCACCACCAACTCCTTGGAAAGAGATATTTATTTGTTGCTCCTTAATGCTTCACTTCCTTTACCAGCTAGATGCTAACTTTGTCTGTATAGTGGTTGATGCTGGGTAGGTAATGTACATTAGGTTTATCTGACACATTTCTTGCTATTAATATTGACCTACTAACTACTACTGACCTACTGCGGTTGGATTAATGAGAGCAGAGATTGCGGGAAATAAAGCCATAGCAATTAACTAAAAAGGCCAAAAGTTCATCTAGAGTCACAGGATTTGGGAACAATTCTCTGTAAATGAAACATGCTGTATTTATATAGCGCTTTTCTAGTCTTAATGACTACTCAAAGCGCTTTTACCTAGCACAGGAAACATTCACCATTCACACACATTCATGAACAGTATGCAAAACAATATTTGTTTTGCATACTTGTTAAATGACTGTCATTTTTGTTTAATTTTAATCAGTCAAAATGACATTTTGGGAAAGTTGCTTTCTTGCCGAGCCTTGGATAAGAAAATTGATACTACTTATGTCTGTGCAATAAATATAAAGGAGATCAGGGGAAGCTTAGCTTAATTTAGGTTAGCGTAAAGACTTTGAACATTGGGAAACAGCTTGTCAGGCCAAAGGTGTATATAGTGTGATCAAAGGTAGAGAAATTAGCCGGTCACTATCAAATTGTATCTTGTCCTTTTGATGTTTATTACCTGTGTTGTTACCTTTTTGACAGAGCCAAGCTAGCTGTTTCCCTCTTTTTTTCAGTCTATATGCTAAGCTAAGCTCACTGCCTCTTGCCTGTAGCTTTATATTTTACCTACAGACATGAGAATGGTGTCAATCTTCTCATCAAACTGCAAAAAAAACAGAAATGAGCAAGTGTCCAAAACTGTTCCTAAATTGACTAAATCTTTTATCAGTTATTGTGAGTAGTTACTCAAGTTAGATTCTTGACTTAGCTTTACTTTTGTGTTTCAAATAAACAATTTCTATAACCATATCATTGAGGTGGTTTTTCACACCACCAAAACCTTTCTTGTACGCACAAATCATCCTGTGTCTGGACTGAACCAAAAGTTCATATCCAACAGTTTTTTTTGTTTGTTTTGTTAATATCTTTTCCTGTTTCAACACTTTGTTTATGCTCACAACCTCTAAACGAGCAGACAAACAGCCACCCTCTTTTTTAAAAGATATGAAAGAGACCTCAAGTGACCGAGACAGGGCAAAGTGTGTCCCTGTTGATGGTGCAGAAGCAGAATAATGGCAGCTTTTTTAACCAATCCTTTTATCAGCGCTCTGCCTTTCTCCTTCCCAAATGGGAGAAGTGGATTAGATGTCAAGAGAGGAGGTGCCTTCAAAGAGTAATGAGAGAGGAGATGCAAATGGGGAGCAGAGATGGAGGTGACTTAATGGTGCACTGATAGATAAGACCTAGAAGATAAGACCTAGATAAGTGTTAATGGATAGTGTACATATACTGTATAGATCCATGGTTGGAAATTTTTCTGAAATATGAACTTCTCAGGGAAACAAGAAACACTTAACTTATAAATATATAATGTATACATGCCAAAAGTTCCCAAGACTGAACATGGGTCATTTACGTAAGTAGTGTAGTCTTGTGTTGGTTTCGCATTGTGTCTGTAAGGCAGTATACCCAAAAGAATGTTTAAATGATGAACACTAGAAAGGCTAAGAGAATATTTGGAAATTAAATAATTTGGCAGCTCCCATCTCTCCTTCTCATTGGTTTCTTTTGTTGATTCAGGTGACAACAAAAGGTGATAATGAACATGTCTCAGTTCTACACATCCCTGCCAGATATAGAGCAGGTCTGTTGGTTTAGAGCATCATAATTGGACAAATTTCAGTGATTAGGCTTCGCCAGTAATCATAGAGTGAGTGTCGAAGATGACAGTTCTGGCACAGAGCTTTCTCTATAGGAGTTTTGTTTATGAGAAACTGACACAGAGTTGTCTATGTGTGAATCAGTGATGTTTACTTTCTTTCATATCTAAATAGCCTCCATAGTTCTGTTGGTTTTTTAATCAAAATTATAACGCCTGCCTGGATCGAAGCAATCTGTTCTTTCATCATTTTGTTTTATTCACAATGGACTATATTTTATCTCTTTCAGAATATACTGTAAGAACATACTTATGACATTGCAGGTTCAGCATGCTGTGTCTATAAGAAAAAAACCTGTGTCATCTATTTTTTTCACTAAAGTGCCTCCTTTTTAAAGATTATTAAGATAAAACAAAAAATTAAAATAATCATCCTTTGTAGTTCATAAAAAAGACTAGGACAGCACTCCAATTAGAAAACTACAGCACATGGTCATTGAGACAGTGGCGATGCGCCGGAAAGGTGGTAATAGGGACAGTCCTTGTCCAAAGGGAGGTGTCTTGGATACACTTCCTGATACCTGCTGATTCACGACAGGATGAATGAGCTTTCCTTTCCTGTTTCTTATGAAGTTAATGTTGTGGTTCCATCTATTTGGATCTAATTGTTGTGCTGGCCGCACTCGCCTATAATTAACCCCACCTGCCTATATTGATTGTGAAATTGCCAGAATACATGCTGAAGAAGAGTGACTTGCCTACAAAGTCCATATGGCAATACAGAATCTAATTGGAGTGCTGTCCTAGTCATTCCTTTTTAAAAATAAATACATTTACTATCTACCATTTAATTTGAATGCACACAGCTATGTGTACTAACTTAGATAAATATGAAGGAGATCAACATTATCGGCCTCTCTTGTACATCCTTTGTTGCAGTTTAGGGATGAAAAAAATTACAACATATATGGACCTGGGTGATTAGTATTATCTGAACTTTAGAGAATACTAAGTAATATTTCTGAATTACGTTTGGATTATTCTGTTTCCCGGCTAGTGAAATGAGGTGGACTGTTCTGTGATTAGGTCACTGTATTTTTCTCTCATTGTATATGCCTCACAGCTACATTACAGAAAAGATGAAACCTTAAACCTGAGACCTTAGAGAAGAACTCAGACAAAAGTAAAAAAAACTGTAGCCTGAAAGAAAATAATTTATGAATCTCCCTTCTGATCTGCAACGAATGAAAAGATCTTTGTTGGTGAAAGGATTCAAGGGGACTGTATTTTAGAAACAACTTCCGTTTATGAAAATGTGATTCAACACAAGGCTGCAAAATTGTTGTCGGTCAGAGCTGTGAGGGGACTGTTAGCTACTTTTGGGACTATGTACCTGGTAGCAAAAGTCATTTTATTAAGCATCTGTGAACTGTTAAAGAAAGACACAAGGCCTGCTGCGCATACATTTTCCAACAAGACTTCCACTTCATTCTGTGTATCCAACTGTTCTCACACTGCCAGTACAAGATATAGAAGGCAACTCTCTCCCTGGGAATGTTTTTTGTTGATTTATTACCACACAGTCAAAAGGATTTCATTGTGGATCATAGAATTCTAACATGCCAGGGGAGGTGCGAAGTCAGAGGCAGAAAATTGGCTTCTTAAAAATGTGGGCAATGGTGAGAACAGATTAGTTCCTTGTTAAAGAGAAGTGGAAATAAGCTGTCATGTTAAAAAAAAAAAGGGTCAATAAAGGAAGTAGTTGGGTGCCAAAGCCCAAATTCATTCAGTGCGGTGTTTTTAAAACTAATATTTATATTTAATTACACTGTGGATATTACTTTAGCTGTTAATTTTACAACTAGGAAGCACTTAGAAAGAGCATACCTTCTCAATCGTGATGTATGAACTAAAGAACTTGTGTTGATGATGAGCGGCAGGATCAGACAACAGCTAAGACGGACTCATGATGTTCTTTTAAGGGCAGTTTAATCAGTATACTGTGAGAGGGAGTGCTGCTATGTAGCCATTAGCTCGCTCTCTCTCTGCCTGTCTGTCTGTCTGATCAGCAAGATACAAAGGTCTTATATATGGTTGGGTACACACGGAATACAAAAGAACTAGAAATGCATGACATCACTTGAACATAACAACTTTGTCCTAACATGGTAGAAACAATCTAGCTGACAGCCTGTTGCAAACACAGCCATTTGCGTCCATCTCAGCTATCTTACTGTAGCCTGAGGTCAGAGGTAAACGGATAAACTTGAAATAGTAGTGGCACCTCTGTCTCTCACACACATGTCCAGCTGTCTTCCTTTTTCCCTACAGTCTAAAGTTACTTGCACATACAGCAAATTACTATGATATTTAGAATAACAACTATCATCACATAAGGCATAAAAGAATATGCATCACAAATTCTGTGATCTTGGTCTCTCACTATGAATGTATGTGCCAGTTTTTTTTATAATTCAAGTAAGAGCAGCAGCTCATGAGAAAAATCCTTATTTACCATACCAACATTGAGAAATTATTTTAAGCAAAATCATGAGTCAGTACCTGGCTTGGATCCACACCAACAACAGCTAACAAGGTCTTTGGATGATGGCCTAACATTGCATCCAAAGTTAATTGATATCTGTTAACAGCAGATAATATATAATATAATAGCCTTGGCAAATGTAACAAATTATAGCAATGCGGTGTTACTGGTTTGCATATTGAAAATATTTAGCTTTTGAAGGCCCTGAAAACCTCAATGTCCTCAATGATTGTTTTACTATGAGTGATAGGGTCTTGGTTATTTCACTGGATAGATTTGTGTTTTTGTCTGTGCTCTTCTTACTGGTTTGAAGGGTTTAGAAATATTTTAATCAAAATAGCAACAGTGAATCTGTTTTTTAGACAATTTGAATTTTAGAGGCGGTCAAGGCAATGGAAATCTGATTAATAAATAAAAGAAAGACAATAATAAAGTAGAGAGACTGGAGGGGAAATAAGACAACCAGGGTCTCTGGTGAGTGGACACAGTAGCTGTTTCCTTTACTAGTGGGCTTACAGCTAACATTTGTTCAGATGGTAAATTGCTGTTTGGGGGGCATTAACACCAGAAATGTTCCAGCTGTCAAATGCATGTGAATGATGTGAGGTAGAATTTACTTTGCTTTCTGTCTGAACACAGCTTCAAGGGGTTGTTTTTACCCATTTTACCCTGTAAAAATCCTCTCATAATTATAAAATTGAGACCTAAGATTGTCAATTATATCTGTAATGATTTAATATAATTCCTTTTACTAGAGGTTCAACAAACTTTCAATTGTAAACCTTAATCTGAGAATAATACAATTAAATAATAATTGCAATTAAAGTACAGAAACACAACAAAATCTGCAAAGGTTTAGGTCTGCCAGGATAATTTTGCACAAGAGTGCAGGTCAAAATAGGAAATTGTGCTAGAGAATTGGCCTAATAGCTTCACTGTGAGCTCGGTCCTCATAGTTCCCCTTGCAGGATGATAATTCATTTATTTTAATAGTCATCCATCGGCAGTGTCATTTCCTTCAACTCTTGCATTGTATTAGATGTTTTATGCATGACTGTACCATCTGGCACAGGACTGTCATTAACTTTAGCACCATACATTTCTCTCCTATTTGAACTCAGATCCGATTTACTTCTGGCAGCAGACAGCGGAGGACATCACCATGTGCGTGCGCATGCCTGAGGGTGTCACCAAAGAGGAGGTGCAGTTCAGGCTGACGGCAGACAACATCAGGCTTGGAGTTCAGGGTTTCCCTCCTTTACTGGAGGGCCAGTTGTATGCGTCTGTAGACCCGGAGGCCAGCGCCTGGATCATCAAAAATGACAAAAGGTGTGCAAAGTTGATGTTTCTTAGTTTCTGTTTGATTTCAATGTTTAAGGGAGCAAAAACAGCAGTGACAAACAGGATACCTCATGGTACATTACAACAATATTGCTTCTGAATGTGCTGAAAAGGGAGCCACAAACCATCAACTCCAAGGAACAGTTTCCATCTCTGGTCTTGTTTATTCGCCTTTGTTTACTTTCTTTCACAACCTCATATCAAAATGATAGCTCTTACATACTGAATATAGTAATGCACCCCATTAATCTCAGAACAGAGAATTGTTTTACAACTCTATTAATGCATGATTTTTTGACTATGTACAGTTTGCATGCACCGTTCTAGAGATTTAAGAGACCTGGTACGGGTTCTGAGCTTGGATCTTTAGTCAGATACAGTACGTTTCACTAACCATCATAATCTATTGTATATATTTATTTGCTCTAAAGTCATTCAAGGAAGTAGTTTTCTAACCTGTTACAGGACATTTTTTTTCTGTAGTTGTACAGACACTTATTTCACGTATTTTGATATTAGCGATATTAGAGAATACTAATGAGAAAAGGCCTGGTATACAGTCAAGAAATGTGGGTCTCTAAAATGTATCAAGTATGCAATGAATCTAGTAGTTGGGTAGTTGTCTTTATTGCCCAGAAAGTAAATGTGAAAAGTCTTCATCTGTTTTTAGTCTTTTTTTTTTTTTTTTTATAAAACTGAATCATAAGGATTGTGGCTAGGATTTCACTTGACACAGAGCAACAGAACCCATCTGTAATTACCTTGTCTGTCCTTGTGACCCTGGTCACAGTGTTCTTGTACGGTCTCTCAAGCCAAAATGTTAATGAACTAGTTTCAAGAAGTGTTATACATTCAATCAACACCACTGGAAAAGAGTCACCTCGCCCTGAATAGGGAGATTGGGACAAATCCTGTAACCAGGCTCTAGGTTGAGCTGTCAGGTGAATGTGTCAGACCACTCAGGAAGGGAAGTCAGGGCCCCCCTGAGGCAGTTTTTAACAGGAGAGGAGAACTACTTGAAATTGCTAGGAAACTTCCAAACGCTTACTTGCCTTGTGTAGAGAGAAAGTAGAGACTTGCAATGATAGATGCGACAGACTCACAAAGTGAAAACATCGCTGTCGCTGCAAAAGTGGCAGGGTCAAATTTCGGACACGCAGTGAACAAGCTTTAGCCAATTCCCACCTCCATGGCAGTGTTCACTAAGCTCTTTGAAAAGCTCTGCAGTGGCAAAGTGCCACTGGTGGATGAGTTATTCCCTGAGATTGTTGGAGTGTTATGGTTGGAACCCTTCTTTGATGTCCCATACAGGTTGAGAAAAGTGCCAGATGGAGTGGTGGCTCCCTTTTCTTTGTCCAAGTCGCCAAGGGTTTTGTGCTCCAGTCATTGCATTTTTTTGCTAAACTGGAGCTCAGAGCGACGACTATTGAGCACCAGCTTCAGGTGAACATGTTGTCCTAGTTGTGGAACAGTGAACTTTTCCTCAACCTTTTGAAATACATCAACTAATTCAATAGGAACGTGGCCCTGCCCATGACTTTATTTTCACAGCAAGAGAAAAATCCTGAGACGAGAGCAAGAAATTGCATCGAGAGCAAAGACTTAGGTTTTGAGAGCGAGAAGGAAAACATTTTGAGAGAAAATCTTTTCACATTGATAGCAAAAAATATACATTTGAGAGTTTAATAAATATTTGAGAGAGATTTTTATTTTCTCAGAAATAATTAAATCAAATTTATATTTAAACTTTTTTAGTATCAAATATTATTTTTTGCTATCAGTGTGATAACTTTTTCTCTCAAACATTTTTTTCCCGCTCAGATCATTTATTTTCTCGCGTGTATTAAAGAAACAAAGCTAGCTCCATATGCTTGCTGTGTCTTCAATACAAGTCCTTGCTGTGTGTGTGGGTGGGTGTGTGGGTGGTCTGTATCTGGATGTCCTTTTACATTGTAAACATCTAGGAAAAAAACACTCCAATTGTGAATTGGGCATGTTTTTCCATACCAATGCGTTATGTGTTTTATAGACAGACAGCTGAGCACCGTCCTGCTTTCCTCTGTCTGGAATTGAATTATGAAGCTGTCCTTGTGTGCTGTGTGTCTTTCATATCTTGTCATTGTTTCCCAAATATAAACCTGCTTCATAACATCCAACAGCACAATAGAATATTAATGATATTTTCTCCTGAAGGCCCATGTTCCCATTCTTCGATTGAGGCTGCAACTTGTCATGTTAAATAGTAGGCTGACTATTCTATGCCTAAAAAAAGATATCTTTTCTGTTAGTAGAACTCAAAACCCAAAGTAAACACAATTCTGAGGTGTTAAGTCATACATTTCACAGTATACTTCTAGTATTATTATAACTTTATTTGAATTTTGTACTGTATGTCATGAAAAACAAAGACTTGGATAGGTTTCTGATAGCCGATTCCCCTTTGGATCTGATTACCAGTTCCAACAAATCTCTTTTTTGGAACCTTTCATCGCTCCTCACCCTTCTTTTCTATTTGCAAAGAGTAATGTAGAAAATCATTAAGGTAGCATACTTCTCAATTTTAGCTGTTAATGACAAAATGACAAACATTAGCTTATGCTAACTAACTATAATTCCATAATGGCAAAAATGTAACTATTGGCTTTTGTCTAGTTGCTCTAGTACAGAATGAATTATGACAAATAAGATTTAGTAGGCAATGCCTGATATTTTAATATCTCATATAGACTTTTAATATAATGCTTCTAAAAGCTGTGTTTTAGCCTTGTAACTTATTACCTAAAAATGTTGAAAGCCAAACCTAATAACATTTAATAAGGGATTTGTTTGAATTACTTAACTAGTTCCAATGCTCACTGTCATGCCCCTGAACCATTTTTTTGTGAGATGTGTATTACTGCCTCTTTAAAATCCGACTGATGCGACAAAAAGCTTTCATTTGAATACATATTTAGCTACATTAGCCTGCCAATCCATTCACAAGGCATGCATTGGCACAAGCTTTTCTGGACCTCTATGTCCAGGAGAGATTGTGGTAATTATTGGTTTACATAACACGCAGAAATAAACTTAATTTTTATAGAACGTTTTGAAACAGAAGTTGCTTTACAGGAAGATTAAAACCAGAACTGGTGAGATAAAAGAAGAGGCGGAAAAAACAAAACCTAAGCATAGGGGGGGGGGCGGGGGGGGGAGTGTGTAAGCCATAAAGGAAAGGGTACACAATTTTTACAGTAACATTATTTCAAAATCAGAATTCGGCTAAGCAATACATTTTACATGCATAGACTTGGTAATGAATTATGTTGTTTCTATTTCTATTTTTGTCACCATCAAACATGCTTTTAATAGTTTGCAGATGTGGTACTTTGCCGTACTGTGATGCACTTAAAACGGTACATTGTACCTTTTCACCATTCAGCCCTATTCAGTGTGCCATAATGCAGTGGAGAGTAGATGATACATTCAGAACCACAAAACAGGAAGCACCAACATCCAGTTGTTCATTATTCTCTCTTTGCTTAATGGGAAAACTGCAATTGGTGCACTGTGACTAAATATACTCTCAACCTTGAGAACTGACACGGAATCTGAGTTAAATTGCTCTTGCAAAATGTACATATGTGACCAGATTTATAAAAAGGAAGAAAAATGTTATTCTGATTTTGTTTTAAATTATTTGTATTTTGGCTTGAATTCATAAAGATGCCATCATTTAAATGAGTTAATGAATAGACTCACATGTCTTTGTGTTGAATTCATTGTGCTCCCACCTGTTAAAAAAGATTCAAGTGTATAGGTTTTATGAGTAGAAAGACTCTTCAACCTATGAGTAGCATATGTTCTGAAATGTTTGTGTAGGCCTTTAATTTCAGTAATTAATGTTACTGTCTAAATTAGCCATGTTGAAACAGTGATTGGTGGTTGCATTTATTTTATTTACATAATTTGGCAACATACAAAACTTGAAGAACTTCTTTGACTATTGGAGGCAAGATGTTGGCAGATAATATTTTACTTACTTTGATCTGAATGTCAGTACAAAAACGTATAGTACAGTATTGTATAGTGGACAGAAAATAATTGCTGCTACTAATGTTACTAAAATGTTTTTTGGTTCTTACTTTGTTTTTTTCTGCTGCAACAAACACATGCTACTGAGGAATATAATTTGAAACATTCTGTCAAAACCAGATCAGCCACAGTCCTGTCACCCTGAATAACTCCTCAAGCTCATCTCTGACCTTTCTCATCAAAACTGCATTGTAGCCTACCAGACTGCTTCTGATTGGATGTTTACTAGTTGTTTGCATCATTCTTATTTAAGAATAACACGGTAATAACAGAATAACAGTAACACGTTTGCTCTGTAGTTCATAAAAATCACGCTGTCAGACAATTTCTGAACCTTTTGGCAGCTTGTGACAAACAGAAAATCAGTTTGTGAGCTTTCTGACACAGCTTGTCTCCACACTCAAGCCTTATCATTTGCATTTATATGACTCATTGATGATCAGCACTTTGAATGGGAAGGAATATGTTTCTATTTGTTTCTATGTCAGCCTGGAGGTGACCCTGCAGAAGCGCACTGAGGGGCCGATGTGGTCGGAGCTGGTAATAGGTGACAAGAGAGGGGAGAACGTTATGAGCGACGAGCAAGCTGCCCTTATCCACGAGAGACTGACATTTCTCACATCTGAGGACTTGGTAGGCTGAAGCTCATGTTGATAACTAAAATACTAAGTTTTACGGACAATATCTTTCATAGGTGGCATCACTAAAACAAATACCCTGCCAAAGCTGCCTCCCTTGCAGGAAGATACCCAACATTTGTGTAAATGTTTGAGTGTAAAAGCTGCCCACAAATTAAATGCTAATTTACCAATTATAACATCAGAGATTTTGTTTACAAAGTTGACCTTTTGTCTTGAGCATTGTGCTGAAGAAAAAAGTAAACTTCATCCTCTGGGGAGCAAGAATTGGCTCACAAATGTATATGGCATTCTGGTGATGTTTGATTTTGTATATTTGAAACACATTTTTACATCTCAAGCTGACTGCCTGGTGAAATACTCCATTTACTGTCAATTTTTCCTATAATTCAATTTTATTATTCTTTTTCCCCCCGGAAAATTACTAAATTATTTGGACATTTGGCACCCATATTATAAAGCATTACCAGATTTGGTTAAAAACAAATCTGCGAAGGCTAAGATACATGTTTTACTTTATTTCTTAACATCAGTATATTTTGTGATATAGTATTTTGTAGAAACTCACTATGGTTGATAATAACAAGATGAAAATGTCTTTGTAGCTTATCCAGTCATCTAATTACAAATTATTAAAACCACAATCCTGTAATCCCATTATTACCATAAAACCGCACTGTTTTGGGGATTTGAAACACCCTGTAAATAGTAAAGCGAAATATATTATATTGATAAATGTCTGGTTGCAGTGTTAAATCAGTCAGCAGTACGTGTTTGGAAACATTACCTAAACATTAAACTTTCATGAGGCCAAGCTTTCACTTTTTCTTGTTTTCTTAGGAGAGTTCCTCATGACCTCACAGACATTTCTTATTTAAGTTCACTCTTCTAGCTTTTAGCTGCCCTACCTCCTCCAAGGCCTCTCATCTGTCCTTTCTCTCTTCAGCTGCTCCTCGCCCTCCTCTGTCCGACATCTTATACACATCATCACACTTGAGTTACCCTCAGTCTCTCTTTCAACGGCATTTTTTAGTCATATCCTATCTCACCCTTATACTTCATTAGTATCATGTGGGTCCACTTGAGGTCCTCCGTGCAAATCAAGCCTTTTACATGTTAATAAATGCAAATTGAGTGTAACCATGGCCTCGGTTATGTTTTCCTGTTCTTCCTTTTTTACTCCAGAATGGAAACCCTGACAGGGACAAGCCCCCGTGTAACTCTCAGGAGTTGGAGGACTGCGATGGGTTCCCAGAAGACAGCTCCAGCCTTACACACTTTGATGGAGAATCACTCAAGCCCACTCAGGTGGTGAGTAACACGTATATCCTTCACTAGTAAACACGTTGATGGCTCAATCCTTCAAATCTGAGTTGTAGGATTTAACATTTTCAGTCGTGTCTGTCACCTCCCTCCTTCCTGCATTCCCCTCAAGTACACGGCTTGCAACCTGCCTTCATAAGAGCATGTTTTTATTCAGCACTGCCCCCAGTGAGCAAGCCAGCGCCGGCCTTGCACTTTAACAAGCCACTTGATCAGAGAGCTCCACAAAGGCCCAGTAAAGAAGAAACAGACACACCCAGTCCATTTCCCTCGTCTACCCTCGTGACTTGAATATTAAGAAGCTGAACCATTGTAGCTGGCATCTATTTTTATAAATGCTGATCCTGGGAATGTGTTTGTCAGGTAAAAACAGGTCAGTTTGCTTTTTTTCTAAGAAAGGTGTGGACATGTTGACGTGTTATCAGATGGTACCAATGCTCTGCATCAAAGGAGGTGCTTACTCAATGTCAGGCTTTTAAAACGGATATTTTCCTGCTGTACTCTGATCAAAGACTCTCTTGTGCTGTCCATTTTAGCTGCAGTAAGCATTAGCCTCTGAAGTAAAAGGTCACAGCGGATTTATAAAACTACATTGCTGACATTTAAAATAATGTTTACAGTCTATCTCCAGCATATACTTCAACAAACAATAATTATTATGGCATTACAGTTTATGTTGTCAACAAGCAGACTGATCTCATGAAATGGCATATGTATGACACGCCAATTCGTATGCCATTATTGGCGTGTTATCAAGTCACCTACTTACTTTTTCATGTGTATGTCAACGCCCTTTGGGCTCTATTGACTTACGTTACATTGTGATTTACATGTGAATGTACGCTATAGCAAGTAGTATGGAAGGGTGAAAATCCGACACCCAGGACACCGGGGATTGTGTCCCAACCTTTCACATTTCCTAAACTCAACCGTTGCTTTTTTCTGTTACTTAAGAGAACCCCGTTCTTCTTTCCCTAATCCTAACCGGTTCTTCTTTTCTTAAACTTAACTGTAGCTTTCTTCTTGCAACAATATGAGCTTCTTGTGTTGTTCTCGCAATAACACGGCAAGGGGCGTATATATTTATGCCCGCTATGTACAGCGTTGACATACACGCGGATAGGTCAAAATGTGTATAGATAACACACCACTTGGCTTAAGAAAGTTGCCGTGTATATTTACGCAAAGTCATGATGTCTTGTTGCAACAAGAGTCTACAGCCATGTTAGCAGCAATTTGAATATGTACTTACACAGTGACAATAGTAAAAGGGTGATTTTAGCAGATATAATGGTTATCACCATTGTAGCGGGTTAGTGGGATAGCATTTACTAATTCGCACCAAGATCAAAGTTGAGGCTGATAGGAATATTTACAAGTATTTAAGATCATAGGGGACTTATTTTTTTCCCAATGGGGAAATTGACAAATTCACATTTGGGTCATAAAATTTGAATTTGGTGCTGGCACTAGATGAAAAGCTAAGAGATTTTTATTATTTATTCTGAGGGGAACATAAGTGCCTGTACTAAATTTCCTGTCAATCTATCCAATAGTTGAGACATTTCATTCTAGCTAGCTTAGTTAAAAAGCACATAACTACTACTGTGAGGTGTTTACACTTGACCATAAAAAGTTATTCTGATAACAATTCAATTTTCAATTCAATTCAATTCAATTCAATTTTATAGTATCAATTCATAACAAGAGTTATCTCAAGACACTTTACAGATAGACCACACTCCATAATTTACAAGGACC
>NC_048420.1:20116655-20168041 GCF_013103735.1 Etheostoma cragini | reverse complement strand
AATATTCAATTCTATGCCCTAACTATAAGCTTTATCAAAAAGGAAAGTCTTAAGCCTACTCTTAAATGTGGAGACGGTCTCTGCCTCCCGAACAACGTATAACAGCTGTAGAAAAACACAACATTTTGGGTTGTGAATGATTTTTGTGTGCTATCAGATTCAAAGAAATTACTGAACAATTCAAGGTTTTTCTACTATACTCATCTAGATCTGGGAGATTTTTGCTCAAAAACGGCAATTGTTGAGGAAGATGGGAGGCTGTTGCAACCCTCCAACAATCTATAAGAAAACAAATTCTTTTGGCATTATTGGTCTCAAAGTGAAAAACACATGTCACATGTTGGAGTCTTTCGTGGAGAGAATGTGATCTATTTTAGTTGGAGAAAACAGGCTGACAGTTAAAAAGTACAGGGGTATTTATTAACAGTTCTTTAGACTTATTTGCATGGGTTCAACTAATATTTCTGCTGAGAAAGTGACATGTACACGTTCAAACTCCATGACGTAAGTTTTTAGAGACGCAATAACAAACTTAAGCTCTTTTTTTGTTGCAGTTTATAAAAAGCTCTATTCATTTGTGGACATTAGTGTATGTCCATCACTGATGTGCCTCTTTCAGTTTCTCAGTTTCATTTGCACAAAGTAATTTACGGTTAAGAATTCCACAGTCAAACAAACCCTTTCACTATGTAATAAAAGGCTAATGATGAGTATTGAATACGAGGTGCAGTGTTTCTTCACAGGCGGTGATGCCTTTAATGTTTCTCCCTCCATTTACTCTGCAAAGGGGAGCTGCTTCCCTTAAATGAGGTGGTTAGAATTGTACCTGTACCATCAGCCTTTCGAAGAACAGTTGGGGTAGTTTGTTACATGTGGGTGACTGTTGGTGGATGTTTCCCTGTGTTTTATCTGTATCTCATCCAGGAAGCCTTACTTTTCTATTCTTTACTCCCCTGCCTCACTTTGTCCGCCTAAATGCTTCAGTTGCTTGCCTGCCCACTACCACATACAAACACAACTTAGGCCCATCGAGACATTCAACATATCAAATACCACAACCAAGTATGAATTAAGTAATGCAAAGTTTATTTACAACTAAGGTTAATTAAACCAAAACTATGGGAGTCTGGAGGTATGCCCAAAAGAAGGGAAGAAGCCCGGGCCAACCAATCAAGGGCTGTCGGCTCCAGAACAATGCCAGAACCATCGCAAGGGCTTCTTTCTAGATTGTAGTGTACTTGCACAGATGAAGATTGAATTTCTTTGAGAAGTAAGACACTGGATGTTCAGCTCCATCAGCACTATCTTGGAGCAGAACAGCTCCTGCCTAGAATTCACTTGCATCAATTCAAAGGGCCGATCAAAATTTGGCGCTGCAAGCACAGATTTTAGCATAGTCACATCTATCAGACCACACTAAGCAGGTCAGTTAATAATGCAGCTACGGCCAAAAGGTTTTTACAGAACCCCCTGTATTATCCGCCCATCCTTAGGAAACGTCTGAGTTCTCGTCTGGAACCAGGAACTGGAAAAGCCAAAATGGACTCCACCTTGGACTGGACTGGGCGTACTTCACTTCGGCCCACAATTTTTCCCAGATAGGCCAAGGTTGCTTGACCAAAGTCACACTTTGCCAGGTTGAGCATTAGGTTCCCTTTACTAAGCCGCCCAAAGACTTCCTCTAGTTGGTGAACATGACTTTGCCAATAATTTGAGTCTATTATCAAATCATCCAAATAAGCTTCACAGCCAGAGAGACCAGACAATACAGTATTAACCAGCCTCTGGAAGGTCGCGGGTGCATTGCACATCCCAAAAGCCATCACTGATACTGCAAAAAATCATCTGGTGTTACAAAAGCGGATATTTCTTTAGCTCGGTTAGTTAGTGGAACTTGCCAGTACCCTTTTAGTAGATCAAGCTTAGTTACATATCCTCCATTCTAGGCAGAGGATAGCAATCAGGTTTTGCCATCGCATTCACTTTTCGGAAATCAGTGCATAAACGGTCAGATTTATCAACCAACAAGCAGGGTGAACTCCACAAGCTCAAACTAGGCTCAGCAATACCATGGTCAAGCATGTACTCAATCTCTCCCATAAAACATCTACGCTTATAAGGATTACCACAATATGCACGTTGCTTAATCGGTGCAGAATCACCTACATCAGTGTTGTGTTGCAGGATAGTCATGAAGGTACGTCCAAAGACAGTGGCCTATGTGACACAATCAGGTTCACAATATCAGCATGTTGAGTGTCTTGTAAGTGGACTAAGTGAGAATCAAGCTGGTTTTAATATTTCTGAGTACTGTAACCTGCCTTGTACCACTGCTGTAAATGGAACAACAACATCCTCCTTATCCTCCCCAGGGGTCAGAGCCACAGAAAGTACAGCAGGGTCAACATTTTCATCACTGGACAGCACCAACACACACACAAGGACAGATTTAACCAGATTATTACTGGGCAACTCAGCCAAAGGCACAACACTAATAACACCTGCCGGAGTAGATGTCACACTGTCTGGGCCAGGACCAGCCTCATGCTCATGGTACATTTTCAACATGTTAATGTGACACAACCTATTCCTACGGCTCCGATCTGGAGTAGCAGTGAGGTAATCACCGTCACTCACTTTCTTCTGGCCACTAAAGCGAGCTTGCAGACTAGAACCAGGGATCGGTAATAAAACCAACACTTTTTCATATATAATATATATATAATATATAAAAACCTTTCAGCTAAAAATTGTGACCGTCTGTTAATATGGCACCTTTTGTCGATGTGCTTTTCCTCGGTTCCAATCCCAATTGAAAAGAAGCAGTGTTCCCTAGAGGGAGGCTGTGAGTCATATCCACTGGCCATAAGTGTAATACCTTTTTCTTTTTCAATGGAGCATATCTATATATCTGTTATCTATTTACTGCAGGCTTTGGCTGTCAAGGCTTTCTTTGAAAAATAAGCTTTAGGAAACTTTAAAAAAGTGTACAGTTTGTATTTACCAATAACAGCATTAAAAATCGGTTATATACAACAGGGATATTGTATCTAAAAAAAAAAAAGAAAAGAAAATTTTATTAAATGAAAGTAATGTGCGTTTGCGCCATGTGATGCAATGTGCAATCTGCATGTGTGCGCAAATGTGCCTATTTAAATATTTCTAGCTACACTTGCAGCGTCAGTCTGAGGATATAAATAGCAGTTAGTCGGTCCACCACGTTGATCCTTACTGGAATATCTGTTGAAGGGATTGTTATGGCAATGTTTACAGACATTTTTTTCTGAAACACATGAACCATTCTATATTATTATTTGGTAAAGACATCCATGGTGCATCGAGGATGAATCCTAATGGTTTTGGTGATCCTCTGACTTTTTTCCTGCTGACTCCACCAGCAGGTCAAATATTTCACTTATCAAGAGCCCAAACACCATTTGGCTCATTATGTTTTGTTTGTGTGTGAAAGTATTGAATGAATTTGATTGAATTATATTCCGTTAAACTTGGTGCAGACAGTCCCTCCAATTGAAGTAAAATAACTTTGGTAATCCTCTGACTTTTCATCTGGCACCATTCCTTTCAGCCTCTGATGTAGGGCTGAGACGGTTACCACATTACCGCAATACCGCGGGTCTGAGCTCTATACGTCATCACCGCAAAAATGTGAGGAGCGCACTGTTCCATGACACATAACATTTCAATCTTGTCGACTATCAGGCCTAGGGTATATGCAAGAGTACCTGTGACATTTATCCGTTCCCAGCTGAGGTAGACTCATTAATGTTACAGCTAGGGGTGGGGAAAAAAATCTTTCTTCTTAGATGCATCGCGATTTTCTCTAGAACGATTCAATGCTAGATTCTGATAAATTAATAATCGATTTGTGTTGATTTTTATTTAACAGTTCATTTAATTTACAATGAACAACAACTTAGAGTTTAGGTAAGAGTGCAGGAAAAAAAAAAAAAAAAAAATGGCCAAAAGGAAAAAGAAATGTTTTGTGTATATGTACACACAAATACTAATAAGACACACTTAAAATAATTAGGCAAACACATAAAGGCTGTTCATCTACTTTAACACATTACATCTTACCACCTCATGTTCTAGAAGCCAATTCTCCACCTTTAAACATGACTGAGCCTCTGACATTGAAGATTACTGTAAGAGAAGGTGACTTTCACAATCATATTTAAGGCTTAAGCATGGAATGACTACAATATAAAAACCTCCAGTACACAAAATATTTCATTAAAACTTGTGTGTGACAAGTAATGTAGATGTCAAACTCTAACACTCAGATTAATAAGAATTTGTTTTTAATCACTCATGGAAATGTACATAAAAAAATAGTGAGGTGCCAAGAGATTCCCATGCCTAGTTACAGCTGCGGTGTTTACCATTGCACATTAGCATTGCAGCTTGCGGAGTTTCCTTCTGTTTAGCTTTATCCAGATAAAACGGCAAGGGTGAATTTCAGCCTGCATGCACGTTTTGTGGACCAAAACAGAGTGGATTATATTGGTAGAGAGAGCAAGTTAGCAAACTGCTGAGTCGCCCTCTCTGCTCTGCTCTGCTCTCTGTCAGCTCATCTGCTAGATGTGTTGCACTCGGGCTGCAACATATGTTGTAAGGTTTCAGCCGATGTTTTTTCACGGGTAACGCCATTCACTTTACCGGCAGTATTGACAATAGATATAGCCACCGTGGCTTTGAGAAGCTCTAGCTTGTTTTTTTATTTTTCACTTTTATCTCACTTTACATCACCTTTGCTCATTCTTTTTCCTCTCTCTGTTCCTCACAGTGGCACTTATACTGCTCGCTCTCCTTGCGCAACCACACTGGCACTGACGTCCCTCGCTTAAGGCACCCAACCGTTCTCTCTCTAACTTACGCTACTCTTGTAAGGGGTAAACCGCGAGAATGTTTTGCTTTTCAACCGCGGTATGAAAAAATCCATCGTCTCAGCCCTACTCTTATGTGCTTTGTTTATTGCTAATTAGAACATGTCAGCAGGCAAACTTGATAAACTAAGATGTTTCACATGGTAAACATTATAATTTGCTAAACATGAGCATGCTATATTGTAATCGTGAGCATGTTAGCTGTGCCGAAGTACATTCTCACAAAGTCAATAGCATGGCAGTAGACTGTTGAGATAATCCAAGCTAACTATCCTACTTCCTGCTGATATAACATAATTAATTACAGTGTGTGTGATGATAAAAACATAATGGAAACTTATCTCTTTCATGGCGTTGGCAATGGCAAATGACAGGTGTGACTCCGCAAGCCAATTAACATCTTACCATTACAGAGCACAGATAGCTTTTTTTTAACACAGTGAGTTTTTGTGTAAAATACAAAATCTGGTTTATTCCCCTTTTGATTCAACAGTGACAATGATAAAATGTGATGTCAAAAAGATTGATAAAGGCAAAGTGAACATCATCATGATCACACTCCTGACTGAATGATATGAAGGTCTTCATGTCTGTTAACTTGCATCTTTGCAGTCAAATAAACAGCAAAAGTTCAGCATCTCAGGCAAGCGAGAGTCTAAATAAACATCGCTTTGTCCTCCAAATATAAAGGCGAGTGAGCAGCAGCCTCACAGGAACATGACGGAATCGGTGATGTTGATGACAGGTAGTTGGCATTTCAGCTGTTATTACAGACACATGGCCTCTGTGTTCAGATACATTTGCTTTTGCTTTCTGTCATCCATCTAAAAATTCTACAGACCCTTTGATGATAAAGCATTAAAAAAATCACTAAAAGCTTCTTTCAGACTGAAAACAGATCATTTATTTTGTGTATTTGTCTATACAAAGTCCTACTGTAGTGCTTTATGCTGTGTCTATGACTTATCAATAATATAGACTTTTCCAATGTCACAGTAAACAAAGCAAAATTCTAAATTTCTTTTTTTTTTTTTCTTTTTTTCTCAAATCAAGTTACACCCAAGCAAACTTTGTGCTTTGCCACAAGGTATAAAGCAGACAAAAAGGCAAACTGTGTTTATCCCATTCTGTTTCTGCTATGTAGATTCATTAAATACATTTAACAGTTTATGCAGAAGAGCACTTGAGAGTTTTTTTTTCACTGTGTCCAGCTCATCCACAGTCTTTAATTAAAAAATCCCCTGGTCTCTAAGAACTGGGTTACCCTTTCATGTGTTTAATCACTCTGTATTTTGAATAGCGCATTTCAGTCTAGCAGGTAACATAGGAATTAGCAGGAATTTAGACTTAAGAGTTTAATCTGATGCTTTGTTTGGCTGCTGGCAGTTAAATCGTACTGGCTTTGTAAAGAAACTAAAGCAGAATAGTAATTTCTTTGATAGAGGTTTTGATTCTTCTGATTTCCCTGGTTTGTAAAGTAAGATTGAACACTGCTGTACGTCTGACACAGAAAGCAGGCCAGAGACTATATGAAAACGTGCTGCAAAATAGTGAGACAAAAGCCTCATGATGGATGATTTTTTTGTGGAATTTGACCATTAACAAGCCACAGAATATCTGAGGAAACGGTTTTATTTCCCAAGACTAAGGCCAGGCATAGGTTGAGTAAAGCAATCCATTACATTACATACAATAACAATGCTCGGACACCAACTGAAATTTCTGGAATTGGAGAAGACAAAGCAAATCTTAATATCCTGCAGCTGGTCAATGTAGTTTTTAATTAAGGTGGCAGAGAGTTTTCAGCTCCCAAATCTTTATCCAATAACTGTATTCCTAGAGCATATAACCACACACACTCCCACTCAGCATCAGCATGTATGAGTAAGAGCTGCTAATATTACTATATTTCAGGTCTAAGATATTGAACGAGATGGTACTAGATTTCTTTTCCGAATGAAAGCCTATCCATGAGATTATATCTATAAGGCATATTTTGAGTTGGTGCATTTTCACTCTTTCAATGTATCTCAAGCAACACTTCCTCTTGGACTTTTTATTATAGCCACTATGTATAGAATCTTTACGTGATCATAACATCTTTAATGATGCTGACAACTTTTTTTTTTAAGACACACAACCAAGTATGAAAATTTAAATTTCTTTGAAAATCTTGAAAATAAAAATAATCAAATAAATAACTAATATCAAATAAAACCAATTTCTTTTGACGTTTTAGCGTCCAGGATTGCCTGGGTTCGGATTTATTAATATACCCACTCTACCAAGTTGACTGATTTCTCTGCCATCATCACATGAAGCAGCGGTTTCTTGGTTGGAAAAAATCTATCCAGTGAGTGCCCCAAGGGGACTAGCGATTAGCCAAACAACACCACGGGAGGGACTAATGGCAAGTCTTCCCAATATCGGCCAACATAGTTTTTAGTCCACTCCACTCTTTAAACCCCCGGCAGAACAAGCATGTTGGCATGGCTATGTGTCAGTGTCTACTTAAAATGACGTTTAGTCGTGTCCAACATTAGTTGGATATGTTGGTCTCTAGGGATTGATTTAAGGAAAAGTGAAAAGCCCTCCTTCATGGAAATTGGTTGGAGTGGAAGCCTCGTCAGACTGAATGTAACAAGTTGACACGTTTGTGTGATATCAGGGAATACTGAAACAAACTTGTTAAGAAGCTAAATAAATTCACATAAGAAATTTTGTCAGATCATTTGCAAAGGTGCAGTTTGTGTTATATGGAGCATACTACCTAACATGGAAGTAAATGGAACCAGCTAAGCTCAACATCCCCTCAATTACACTCTGAACAGTTTTAATTGAAACTAGAACTGCAAGCATTTATGAAGGGGGCCAAGCCTCCTTGCGCCAGTCACCCCAATGCGATTTGACCCTGGCAACCCGGGGAGCACCCTAAAGCGTAACCCAAAGCATAACGGTGGGAAGGCAAACACCAGGAATTATTGAGAGGTGTGAGCAGCTTTATCTGTGGTACATTGCTGTTGCAAATATCCCAGAGCCCTAAAGGAATTTTGCCAACTTCTGGTCCGTCTGGTTTTATTTTCTATAAAAATTTGTAAAACATCAACCCTCTAACCCTGTAGTCAATCTATGAAAATATTATTTTCAGAAGAAACTGGACTACTAGAATAATTGTGAATTTGTCCCTCTCGCAGTTAAACTCATTAATGAGCAGCGATGAACGTATGACTATGAATTTTTTTATGTATATCTGTGACTGTGATGGATGGAAAGTATGAATTAAATTTTTGTTTATTGTTTTGAAGTGTGGCTTTTATCTTACTTAGAAAATTGTTAACCTGCAATTTGCACAGCTCCTTGTGTGTGCCCATATGTTGACTGTACATTTGTCTTCTAATTGTTTTTAACCCTGTGCTTGTTGTTGTCTGTAATTCTTGCAGCAAAGTAACTTACTCATTGTCCAAAACAAATTTCTCCTTAGGGAGACCAATAAAAGTACTTTGACTTTGACTTTGAATGATCACATAGTGGATTTTTAACATGAATTATAACCTTATGACAAAAAAACAATCACACTTCCATTTTTAATTGGGTTCTAGTAGAGAATGATTGCATTCCTTAAACATATATGTTATCCTAATTGTTTGAAATTGAGATGAAGACACTATTTGGTAAAAGATTGAGGTAAAAATTTATTTCACATTGCTTTTAAAACTCCAAATAAGTCACGGGTCAATTTGACCCGGGAGGTACGAGAGGGTCCCTAAAGTGAAGACAATACAATGGTTAATGTTTGACATTGGACCTTTAACACTGTATTATACTTATTCTTTGTTTTCATTTTTTGTATATTTTTACTGTTCTCAAATCATGATAGTAGTCAACTCTCACACACAGGATTTACTGAAGCATGAGCAAACGTCTGCCGCATGCTCAAAATCTAAACAGAATGGCAAGAAAATGTGGTTTAAAGTGGAGGCGTGATGGCCTGCTAAAAGGCTTGTCTTTGCGCACAACCATCAACCACCAACATGTGTACTGCTTTATGCTGAACTGTCAATTCCTGTCAAGTATGTTTTGCGATGGGGAGGACACAGCTGCCTGACTGTCTCCAAAATATGTTGGCAGCTGAATTCACAGGGTGTGGGTTGACTCTGAACTAAGGATCATTGTGAACAGTCAGATGTCGAGGAGCAATTATTTTACCACCATGGCCATGTTCTGTCCAAAAACAAATGGGTGTCAGACTAGACTAGCTTCAAACCACACACATACAATTACGTCAAGTACATCCATCAGAGTGAACTGAGTTTTGGGCAAATACATGGGCTTTATGGCTCTTAACACAAACTATTCAGTAAAGCCCTTCAACCTTAATAGCCACACTGAATTTCAAATGGAAACCTTAACAGTAATCTTTCATTTTTATTATATTGGTAACCACATGGGAATAAATATGTGGAGGAACCTGTATTTCTTTTTTCTTTTTTAATTAATGACATGAAAAATAGACTTTTATTGATCCCACACAGGAACATTTTATGTATTTGCAAAACCAACCAGCGATACAGGAAGGAAAGAAGGAACGTTGTAAAAGATGAGGGAAGACAAAAAGATAGAGGAAGGAAAGGAAAGAAGCGAAGGAAGAAAGGAGAGCAAAAAACAAAGAAGGAAGGAAGGAAAGAAAGTTAAAAGGCAGGGAAGACGGAAGAAGGAAAGAAAGAAAAGTAAAATAAAGAAGGTAGGAATAAAGAGAGGAATGAAGAAAGGAAAACATGAAAGAGAAAACAAATGAAAAAAGAAAAAAACTGGAAGAAGAAAGGAGGGAAAAAAGGAAAGTAGGATAGAAGTAAAAGAAAACATGGAAAATCAATACAAGTTCAGCCACACAACAGATTACAACATGGCACATCAGAAAATCTATCAATCACATCGCCATAGAAATCTTTACTAAATTGCATTTTGGAAAACTCTCTTGTCTCTCTCCAGGTGAATCTAGGCAGCAATCAGTACCTGTTCACAGTTGATGGGAACCCCTCTGAAATGCCATGTTTCTGCCTCAGACATGATGTGGACGCGTTGGTGTGGCAGCCTCGTCCCGACCAACCCAGTAACATGTGGGAACACATTGCCACGTTCAACGCCTTAGGTAAGAGCTACAACAACAACAAAAAACTTTTCAGCTTACTGTATTTTCCGTACTACAAATCGCTCTGGAGTATAAGTCGCACTAGTCAAAAAATGTCCCACTGGAATATAAGTTGTGTGTTCAGTTACCTGCTTTTCAACAAACTCACGGCAAACTGTCGACTTTGGCTTGAAAGTCCGCTGGCAGAACAAGGGAGTTTTATTAACTGACTTTTTTTAAACATTTAGCGGTGCTCTTTCCAGCATTGGATGTCAAATCTGTGCAGGCGAACTACACAATCCGGGGCGTTTCTCTCTGCAATTGTTCATATTACCTTTTGAATATGATTAGAAAAAATCTGATCCGGGCTAGATTTGAGTGTTCACACTACTTACACTACACTAGTTCTGAAGAGGTCTGACCTGGTCACTTGACCCCAAATGTTTTTGGGATTTGGGCCACTTTTGCCTGCAGTCTGAACGTAGACCATATCCACGACGTTCCAATTCCTGGATTGCTCCGTTGCCGTCTGAAATTTTTTGCAGAATTTTACTATATAGCCTGATGGTGGTTACCATCCGTTTGTTTGTGTTGGGATTTTAAAATCCGGTCGATTTTATGAGGACTATAGTTACCTGCTCCTCAGGTCTCTGCAGGGTATGTCCAGACGGCTAGCTTGACTATCTGTCCAATCTAAGTTTTCTGTTGCACGACTAAAACAACTTTTGAGCGTACATGTACCTAGAACATACAAGTTCCTTCCCAAGGCTATTTTGCAGCTGCACCGTGGTTTTTCCCAGTGATTAGCGCCGTACATGATGATTTTGATTAGTTTAAAGAAATGCCAATAAACCAGAGCAGTTTTTCTCTCATCCAGAACGCTGTGTGAACTAGACAGACCCCCCTATCCAGCGCAGTGGAGGAAGGGCAGGCAAAGCAAGACCACTGGATGTGGGAGTGGTTTGAAGATGTAAGCAGCAGTCTCAGTGGAGGCCTAGCTTAATTTCTATTTTTGATATATCATGGCAGCTTGAGTTGAATTATTCATTCTTTCAGCAATTAACTTTGTTTACATCCGCTGTCATGCCTCTACTGCTGCTGTGCGGCAGTGGCTAGACAACAGAATGTTTCAAATGACAGCAATAAATCTGCAGTAATTAACATGAGAGTTTACTGACGCTGTAGTGTACAAGGACACACACACAAACGTATGGAAATAGGATCATAAACAGATTTCTATGCTCTGCATTTAAACCATTTAAAGAGGTCTGGATGATAGTTTGCCTCTAGCTGAGGCACTGACCAATGGGTTGAGCGTTGTTTAACTAAACTCCAAGAGTGCAAATCAAATACTCAGGCCATCAGCCAGTGTACCCAGTTCGAGTGACGCATCTCTTTCAATTTCTGTCTTCATTGAATTCATCTACTCATCTTTCTTTTCTTAACGATGGCTTCTGGAACACGTTTTATTTCAATTTTCACTTTGACAGGTTTGACATCTTCATTTGTCTTTTTCATTGAACACCGCACGCAGAGTTTTACCAATCTGCCTGTTAGGAATACATCATCCACTTGAAGAGGCCAGATTGATCCCAGGGAATTCTTTTTAGTAATTACTGTATGTTAGTGAGTCCAAATGAGGCTCGGAGAGACAATGGGCTGAAAACATGCATGTTTGAGCATCAAAATCAGCCTTGTTAAGGTGTAATAGAAAGAACTGTCAGTCTTAGAAATAGTTTCCCCCTTCCATGTGAGTGGGTGTCTATTAAACCAACATTTAGTGGATCATTCAAAGTTTGTATATTTTCATATAGGTAAATAAATGTGACCTGCATCGTTGAAAACAAACATTAGGTTCATGTATGAAAGCCATTTCTGGGTAAAACATGATTTTAAGAGAATTGAGAGAGTTACAATTAGTTACATAACCCAATTATAACTTTGGTATTAATTGTGCTGGTCGACGCTCTACTGGACAACATTATTTTGTAAAACTAATCTCATTAGTCTTAATGACTAAGTTGAGCAGCAGTAGAAAAAAGGTCCTTTCTTCTGTTATTGAAACACCCTGGTGTCAGATGGGAAATCTTTGGACAGGAGGTGGCTAATCCGGTTTTGAGAGGGGTGTGAGAGAGGGTCTGATGACATGACTGATGTGGGGCTCAAGGGAGGAGGTGGAGTCCAAGATCACGCCAAGGTTGCGGGCCTGGGGAGAAAGAGAGACAAGGGTCCTGTCAATGGTGAGAGTGGGGTTATTGGATGTTGCAGAGTGTGGATTTGAAGCCTATGAGGAGGAATTCTGTTTTATCGCTGTTGAGTTTGAGGAAGTTGTGTAGCATCTAGGTTTTAATTACTGAAAGACAGAAGTTGATGTGGGAGAGGGGAGGATTATGGGGGGATTTGGTGCTGAGGTAGATATGTGAGTATATCTCTGCTACCTTAGTGCTACTGCCGTTCATCTAACTTCACTGGCTCATTAATGTGCCTCCTGTATTTACAGTAAATACCGTAAAATCATGAATACGTAAACACTGATGATAGTCTGAGGAACTTAAACCTTTTTCTTCACCCAAGCACTTATTCCTGGTCTGCAAAGCTTTCAGGACCAGTTTTTTGAGTATTTAGGCTACCTTATTTTACAAGCTATTTTAGCTTTTCAATACTTTAAGTATTACCTGTGCACCAAAGACAAGAAAAGTGATTCTGTTAGCACGGTATCCCTTTTGTTTTAAGTACTGCAGTTTAAAGCTACCACTGTAACTATGCACCTGAACACAAACTGTACTGTGTGGCCAGACCAATCCTTCCTAAACCTTATAGATGGGACAGTAGGGGCCTAACAGTTACATAAAATTAGTTTCTTACTTGAAGAAAATAACCAACCAACCCTGAGGTGCTCAACTGTCAAACGAGCAATAACTACCACTTACAAGAGCCTGAAAGGAGAGTGTGAGAATATGTGACTGATAGACAAGCTACTTGCAATTACTAATACTAAATTTAATATTTATTACATACTTGATCAGTAAAAAGTGTGTGAATCAACATCACTAACCCCAACTGCTCTAGTGGAAGTGTGTTATTACTCTTCGCCTAGGCAGCTTCTAATTGTGAATGTGCATCCCGGCGTGAGTGAAAACAGGACGCTCCTGTCAAAGATCCTCTCTGCATCTCTATTATCTTCCCATTCTGTTTTTGTAGGCTACGTCCAGGCATCCAAGCGGGATAAGAAGTTTGCAACATGCGCTCCAGACTTCTCCTTCGCTTCACTGTGCGAATGTCTCCGCCGAATATTCATCTACCGACAGCCGTCGCCTGTGGAAACTGTCCTCTTCAACAGGAAGCAGGGCCGTCAGGTAGGACAAGTTGCCAAGCAACAAGTGGCCAGCCTGGACTGCGATAAACCAATCCTAGGCTTCAGGGCAACCAATGAGAGACTGTACATCCTGACCTCCAGTAACCTCTTTGTTCTAAAGGTCAATAATAATTAGATTTGGGACTCTGTTCGGTTTTATGTTTTCATCTCACCACCCCTCCCCCAACAATCATTCCAAACTGAAGATCTATTATCTGCTACAACTAAACAAAACTTCCTCATGTGTACATTTGTGTTGTCTGTACTGAATGCTTGTGTCCATGTCTCACCTCCCACAAGAATTCTGTGTTGCAAAATGTCAATAAGACCAAAACGTAAGGAACCATGTTCTGAAAGACAAATTATTATAATAACTAAATAAAAACAAAACTAGAACTGAATGTTTCCAGAATAGTCATTAAGAAATTAATTTCTCTGCAGGGTTTAATTAAATAATTGTCAAGGGAATCACATTTGATGATACTGGATGTTTCATATATGTGGTGCCTTGTTAATGCTCATTGCATTGTTAGACATTTGTGATGCCATGAATTCCGGTTCATAAATACAATTTTAAACCTTTTATCTTAATGAGTGACTGATTTACTGAAGACTGGCTGTGCTGCACTGATGGTTGGTTGTAGTTTTTGTCAGATGTCCAAAGGGGGGGAGGACGTGGAGGAAATTCCTCTTCTTAGCTCATTATACAATCATTGATGTGGAAGTATGAAACAGGCTAGTCATTTCCATAAATTTCCATAAACGTGTTTCACACGTCACACTGGCTCCTTTTGCATTGGTCTCAATCTTGGACCGATTGGATGGATTTGAAGCCTTTAATCTCAAGACACCTAACATTTCAATCACGTTTGCTACCTTTTTTGTTGTTGGTTGAAATTGAAATGCTACACTTCTCATACATGCTTGGAGTATGTTTATAAAGACAACTACTGTCATTAGTCACATACAGGTACAATGTAGTGAAAGTTTATTTCTTTATTCTTAACCCATTTTAGTATTAGGAGCAGTGGACAGTTATTATACAGCAACTGGGGAACAACCTACAATAAATACAGTAGATAGTGTCTGATTTATATTTACTCTAACATATTAAACTAGAGTACATGTGCTTTTTAGAAACCTGGGACAGATAATGGAAGAAAGTTCATATTTAAAGTTTTGAACATTTCATCCAGCATTAAACACGGGATGAGCTGCGGTTTGAATGAGCTACATTTTTCAAATCTTTATGCAATGCCAAAATCCTAATGGTAAACTGCACTTGTTCAGCAGTGACATTTTCTTTTTCCATTTTAAGAAACTGTGTTTCTTAAAACTAAAAGCCACTCAACCAATCAACCAACCAGATATGAAAATATTCAAGAAAGACACTAATGGACTTTATTGTTGAAAGAAAAGGATGGTCCACTTTTTTTTCTTTTTGCATTTTCCTCGATTACAACACAACAAAAAGGCGAGAGACAAATGGGGAAGAAACAGAGATGAAGGTTTCCGCAGGATTAGATCAAAAAAGGCAAGAGTATAAAACACAAAATCACCTTTGACTCCTTTAAGAAATAGTTCCGCAAATAGATGTTTTTTTCATTTGCGGCCTGTGTTTGCTGTTTGGTAAAACTTGCAAATCTTCAGAAATTGCTCTGACTTACTAATTAAAGCTTGAAATTGCCAGTGTTGTGTGAACTGGAATAACCAAGGAACCAGTGGATCAGCGTGAGTCCCAGTCAAAGGCAGTTTATCTTTACAATACAATAGTCGCTATCAGGACGTTTTTTTAAGACTATCTGCAATTTGTGTCCTCAGCTCTCCTGAGTGCTGCTGGTTTCCGAGGCGATTTGTTTACCTCCGCTAAGCCACACAATAGACTGGGCAATCACTCTTTTCTCAGTCAATGTTTTGCTTGGGAAAATCCTGTTTTTATTGAATTATTGGTGTGCAATTCAATTAGAATGCACCACTTGTTTTTATTGGCTGTATCAGTATCCTTAGATTACGTAAAAATGGCCTGTCAGAGCTGCTAATTTCTCTAAAGAAGGTCTCTGTGTGTTCTCAGACACGGAGAACAAAACACTATCGAGCCATCTGACCACAGGGAATTGAGTAATGAAAGAAAGTTACAGCTCAACCGCATTAACTTAAACATGAGTGATTTATATCACTCACTATAAAGTTATATCAAAAGAATACAAAGCAAAGGAAGGAACAGAGAAGGCAATGTTTCAACTTTTAAACACGTTTCTAACAGTGTCATCACAGTGGGATGCCTTGACCTAAGTGGAAGTGTTTGTGAATAATCATATTGTGGTTTCATGCATGTGGATAGTCTAGTTGGTGCGTTCTGATAAAAGGGATCTCCTGATCCAGTACGTCAGACTGGATAGGTACTCACTTTAAAATAGTCTTTGTCATGAAACTGGGCTTTCTTTGTTCAAAAACTAAAAAGTTAGATAACACAAAATGAGTAAAAAGTAAATATAGTACAAATATAGTAATGATAATACTAAGTAGGAGGAAACAAATGTCATGTTTATTCACATTGAAACTACAAGAGAGAAAGAGAAAAACAAAAAAGAAAACTTTTATGTTTGTCACACATTTAATCCATTTCTCACATCTTTCTTCAAATAATAAATGCATTTATTTTCTGATTCGCAAAGTAGTCTTCTCCATTTCCTATACTTCATTCACCGGATCTTTCCGTTCATGATTAGTTTAGTCGTTTTTCAAACCGTTTCTTGTTATGTGTTTAATTACGGCAACTCTTATCCTTAAAAAATAAGTGGGTCTTATTAAGTAAGTCTTTCTTCACAGTTTCATCGGTAGACACCGGGGTATTTATTTACAAAGGTGCCAAAGATTTTGATGATGCCTTTTACTGAATGTTCCCAGAAATCATTTAGAGCATTACATGACCAGAATACATGACTGTGTTTCACTTTCTCTTCTCTACATCATCTCCAACGTTTACCGTTTGGTTTGGTTTATTTATTTATTTTTTTATGTTTACTTTGAATCTGTGGTGATATTAAATATCTAATCAAAATCTTCCATGAGTTATCTCTCCAATTAAAAATTGTTTTAAAATTGCTCATATTATGCTCATTTTCAGGGTTATTGATGTATTTAGAGGTTGTACCAGAATAAGTTTACATGGTTTCACTTTCAAAAAACACCATATTTCTGTTGTACTACACATTGCTACGCAACTCCTCTGTATATACAGTATACAGTATGTGTGTATTGCAAAATGCTATTTATTGTGATTATTATGTTATTTTAAGTCTTTCCCAAAGGGAGAACGATTATTTACCATCTATGTATCGTTCCTACATCCCAATGGAATGCATAATGGATCGGTATCCACTTTAAAATACAGTCTCTCTGTCAATGTCATGAGATTGTGTGTTTTTATTATGGGTTACATTCTGAGCTCCACAGAGAAAAAGAGTATTTGAAGAGAAACCGTAGTATTGCTGCTGGCATGTCAACGCTTTTTATCTTTATACATATTTCAGATTGTTGTCTGCCAGCGTGTGGATTGTTTTTTAGTTTTTTTTTACTTAAGTGATGTAGCAGTATGCCAGTAAAACAATGAATAGGATCATAATGACGTGAAATTCTAACGGCAGTAATGGTGTAGGAAGCAGAGGATGAGCTGTATTGTTGTTCATGCTCAGCCGCTGAGGACAGAAATGTTGGCTGTGTACACAAAGCTGAGTAACCAGGCTTCTTGTTTAATAGTATATATCCTGAATATGATCAAAACCAGCTTACTAGTGTGCAACGCAGTCATTGTCATAATTAATACAGTGCGTTATTAAGATATATTGATTTTACTCAGTTTGTTGCTCATGTTTGTGGTTTATTGTTGAAATGAGCATTGGGCTTTAATTCATCACAAAGCATTACTATTGTCCTGGGCTGCGTTCTTATGTCTCAGTGTATTGTTTGGTAATTGTATGTAAATGCTGTATTTATATAGCGCTTTTCCAGTCTTAACAACTGCTCAAAGCGCTTTTACATCTACAGGAAACATTCACCATTCACACACATTCATACACTGTGGCCGGGGCTGCCGTACACAGCACTGCCGTATTGTATAATAATAACAATATTTCTACATGGCAAATAATTTACTAGTAAGTGTTGTAGAGTCATACAAAACCAACAGACCCAACAGTCATGACAGGCATGCTGCTCATTAATAATGAATATTGTAATAAATTTGTAATTGAAAGGTGTATGTTCAAAATAATAGCAGTGCTGTGTTCAATTAGTGAGGTGATTGAATCTGTAAAGAAACAGGTGTCAATTGTGGCCCATATTTAAGGAAGAAAGGAAGCAAATGTTGTGCTTGCTGGTTGTACTGTATTTCACAGTGAAATACTCAGGAAAATGGGTCGTTCCAGACGTTGCTCTGAGGAACAGTTGACTTTGACTAAAAGTTGATTGGAGAGGGGAAAATATAAAAAGAAGTGCTCAAAAGTATAGGCTCCTCAGCCAAAAGGATTTCAAACGCCTTGAAATGGCATCCAAAGCCTGAACGAAAAACCAGTCAACTACCATTAAAATGGTTCGAAGAATAGTCAGAATGACAAAGGGTCAGCCAACGATCAACTCCAGGAAAACCAAAGAAGACTTAAAGTTACCTGTGAGTATTTACAATCTGAAGAAGGCTATGTGAAGCAAAGCCTTGCAAAGCCCCATTGCTGAAAAAAAGACATGTACAGAATAGGTTGAAATTTGCCAAAGGACACATAGACTGGCAAAAGTAGAAATGGCGCAACATTCTGTGGACTGATGAGAGAACATTTTTCTTTTTGGGTCTAGGGGCTGCAGACAGTTTGTCCGACCAACCTCATGCACTGAATCCAAGCCACAGTACGCTGGGAAGACAGTAAAGCAGGATGGTGCAAATATCATGTAATGTGGATGTTTCTCATACTGGGGTGTTTGGCCTATTTATTGCATACCAGGGATCATGGATCATTTTGAATACATCAAAATACTTGAAGAGGTCATGTTGCCTTATGCTGAAGAGGAAATGCCTCGGATATGGGTCTTTCAACAAGATAATGACCCAAGACACACCAGTAAGCAAGCATAGTCTTAGTTCCAGATGAACAACATTGATGTCATGGAGTGGCCAGCCCAATCCCCTGACCTCAATCCCATAGAAAACTTGTAGGGGGACATCAGAAATGCTGTTTCTGAGGCAAAACCCAGTAATGTAGAAGAAATGTAGAATGTAGTTCAATCGGTCTGGGCTAGAATACCTGTTCACAGGTGCCAGAAGTTGGTCGACTCCATGCAATACAGATGTGAAGCAGTTCTCAGAAATAATGGTTATGCAACTAAATATTAGTGCGGTGATTCAAAGTAAAGCAAATCCTTGAGCCGTTTTTCAGTTCATACAGTAAATGTTTGACTTTGTAAAGAAAGATGTAAATACTGCCTAATACTCATTTTTCTTCACTTTCTGTAAAGGTAGAACACAAACTTGATCTATTTTGGTCATGTTTTGATTTGGAATTGAATGTGCAGTGTTCCCAATGCATTGATATTATGGAACTAAAAGTTTTCCTAAGGATTTTGAGCATTATCCACTTTTTTTTAACTGTATATCTTTATCGAGTGCCGTACCAGAATGTAATGATGCCATCTTAACGTTAAAGAGTACCCGAGTGTCCTTGATTAAAGCTCAGCTCCTCGTGATAAGACTGATTTACTCTGCAGGTGTAATTGGCCCCTTTTTAAATGATTAAACGATTAAAGTAAACAAACGCAGATATTCTCTCAGAAGGAGTATCATGTAGGTAAATTATTATTGAGTTGATTGTACATTGTTTTGGTAATGAATACTGATCCACCCCGGTGGGATCAGTACATGGAGGGAAAGTAATTATATTTTATTGATGTTATGCGGCTGTTTCTTCACCAGGCAGTGAATGTTAGACACAATGGAAAGCAGCAACATCTTGAAACAAGGGAGCTTAGATATGTTAGTATATACGTAACCTTTACTGACAGATTTATATTGTCAATGTTGTCTTGTTTACAAAGTATATATTGTTTATAGTAATTACAGACATATGATTGCATTCCCTCAATAATACACAGATCACATGATCGCCGCTTAGCTTACAGTAGTGAGTACAAAGACATAAGGTGTGTAAGTAAGTGAGGTTTAAAGGAGCTGATAGGTGAATTTTATTACTTTTGGACAGAGCCAGGCTAGCTGTTTCCCCCTATTGCCAGCCTTAATGCTAAGCTAAGCTAAACAGCCTCTGGTGGTAGCTTCACACATGAGAAATTGACCTTCTCAATTAACTGTCGGCTAGTAAACAAATACGCATGTTCCTTGATAATTTCAAACTAATCCTTTAAACAAAAAAAGCTTAACAAAAGTTATCAATAAAAGATGACCCCTTCCACATTAGACATCTCTGCACGGTGGCCCCACAGCAAGAAGGGACCAGGTTTGAACCCTGATTGTCCCGGGTCTGTGTGGAGTTTTTGTGTTCTCACTGTGTCTGCGTGGGTTTTCTCCGGTTTTCCCCACCACTAAAAATATGTTTCCCTCCCTTACTAGCATGCTGATGTGTGGTGAGTGTCTGGTGTAGTCAGGCTGCTGTGCATCACCCAGGTGGGTGGTGTTAGAGGATTCCTCCCCCTTAAAGCACTTTGAGTGTCTATGATAAAGCACTATATAAATGTAATGAATTATTATTATTATTATTATTATTCTCTTTTGACCCATTGTTAAAATAAAGTATTGATTAAAGCAGCTTTAAAGGATAAGGCTGGTGATATTTAATATTTTTCTTATCGTCAATAAAGCTCATGAAAAGACCAAAACTAAATCCACCACTGTGTTATTTTAAGAATAGGTCGCCAGGTTTGCTATGGACTTTTTTCATCTGTGGATTAATAGACAGTTGGAGCTGTGGTGACAATTTACAGCAACAGGAGGGTGGAACATGTCACATAGTGTGTTTCATTGATGTGTTATATATTAATATAAAAATGCAGTATATCTGGCTTTGGCAACACCAATAATACTTCTAGTTGAATAATTTCATCATTGTTTTGGGGTCTTTTATGGGATTTGTTGAGCATGATAAAAATACAGAATGTTGTCAGCCTTATACTTGAAGTATACAGCCACATAAATCCTTGGCAGAGAGGCTTTACAGAATTTGGTGTCATTACTGTAGCTGTATGACAGGAAAAACTAGTTTAGGAAAAGTGACCCCTCTTTGAAAAGCCACTCGACAGTACGTTTTCTTCCACGTGTAATTATTCATAATGCTCTCTTGTTGCACTAGAGCTGTAATTATACTTTCGCCACTCCTTGTCTTTGTTGCTGTCTCTGTCCAGGGTGTCTTGATGAACATTACAGTCCCATTATCACAGAACAAGCCTCTTTTTATTGTGCTGAAACACTTTAATTTCAGAGGTAATGAGCCAGAAAGTCTCTATCTCTACCTGTCTGCATGTGTTTCCTCTCTCTGCTCATCCTCCCTCATCCTTCTTTCCCCCCTGCCCTCTTCCAGTATTTCTCTCTCAACTATACTCTCACTTCATCAGTCCCTCTTTTGCACCTTGTCTGTTTTGACACTTGATTAGGTTAAATTCAGAGTTCTTAATATTATAGTGAAGGTGCACTGTGTTTTAACTTTCCAAGGCGCAGTGATGTTATTCATCTAACTCGAGACCTGCATCCTGCAGACTGTCCGCAAATTATAGCCTGTCATGTAAGAGCATAATTTCAAGTGGTAATTTGCAGTTTTTTTGATTTTCTCCTTGTTAAATAGATAATTACAATGGTGTTTCTGCTCTGCAGTAGCCAGTAATCACCTGCCACTTTTCTTGATGAAGTATCTTCATGACTCAAGGGTCATCAGGGAGTAGTAAAGATAAAGGATAGAGTTGTATGAGTTCCTTATCCATAGTCAGTGTATTAACTACTTTTCTGACGAGGAATTGAAGCTGTTATACATGCTCCCTTCAAAGCCACCAGACTCATTTGACAAAGAAAGTATTTGTATTTATCCAAACTAACTCTTAAACACCAAGGTCCCACTGCTATTGAGCAAGGCAAAGCAGTGAATACTTTTCTACGTTCAAACTGATACAGATTTTCTTTAGGTGTCTAAAATAAGTTTTGCTCCCGTCTACAGCAGTAGGCCTAAATTGCTGAGCTTCGGTGTCCGTCTTCTTTCTAAGGTGCTTTATAGCCTCTCATCTCTGATTCTGGAGCCAACAGCAGACCAGCATCTGCATAAACAGGTAGGGGGAGGGCTCATATAAAAAAAATATTTACACTTCAAAGAAATTGTACGGAGCCTTTTAACATTCCACTCATGCAGTTTAGTCCTGCGTTGGCAGTACATTAGCAGATAAAATTGTTCTGAGGCTGAATTTATATTGGATGATGCTCACTAGATATGGTAACATAATTTACATTAATTGGTGAGAAGTGCAGTGTTTATTTCTTCACATATTCTCTCAAGGTAAATGTAGGAAGGGTGTCCATTTGTATGCAGATGAGTGCCATTGTCTAATTCAAAGTGATGCATGTGATGGAATTTGTGGTTTGACACATTTATATTCTAAACATCACTAAATTTCTATTATGTCAAAGTCAGGTGTCAAAGGAGCTATCTGTCAGCCAAACACCACATGATATGTTGTGTCTCAAAGTAATCAAATCATACACCATTTATTAACAATAGTGAGTATAGTGATGTGAATACACATCAAAATGGTTTCTCTTTAAAGATGTAGGCTATTAATTGATCTTTTTGGCCATTTGGGCGCTGCAACACAATCTGTCAACACAACACTCACACTCCTGTCACTTCACGCCTGTGATTTAACGCCGTGATGATGATTCACATCACCTATTCACTCATCCATCAGTTAACAGACAGACATAAAAAGCAGAAAAAGAAATGGTAGCCTAAACTAAATGCACTGCTTTTATATAGTCCTTTTCTAGTCTTAACAACCACTCACTTAAAGGAGGGCTCTTGTTCGCTAGTAGTCTTTTTAATCCACTGAACGCCCAAGAAAGGTGTTTAATTTCAGCAACTTTGGATTTGTCATTTTGAATCTTCCTACTCCTGTCCTTTGACTAAATCCCATTCCTGCTAACGTAAATGGACTGCATATATATAACGCTTCTCTAGCCTTAGTGACTACTACACACTACATGCACCATTAAGCCCATTCACACATGAATATGACACTTGGGGCCGAGGCTGCCATAAAAGGGGTCACTGCTCATCAGATAAAGTAATGGAAAAGAGAATGCTTTCTGTAGACTCAAAGGGAGAAAATTAAAAGAAAAAAACGTCTACTCTAATTCCGGAAACATTTTTATTTGGGACATAAAGATAAAATGTACAAATTATCAATTTCAAGATAACCATCAAAAGTACTCACAGGATCACATTATTCTAAAAAGCGAGAGCAAGGCAGCAGCTTCCAAGTTTTACACAAAATAATATTTATGTTTTAATGGGCAATGACGAAAGAAAAAGTGTCAAATAACAATATACAGATAATGTCTGACAAACAGAATAGTTACTATAAATAACAATATCTTTCAATACACAGGAAACAATATACACAATAATCTATTGATACTCCAGGCATGTACAGTATTGCAACAATCAAACATTCAACATTTTTCACATATAGTAATAAATGAAACCACTGTTTCAGTGTAAGAGCATCCTCTTCCTTAGCTGCTGATGCCCAATTATATTCCCCTGTGTGTCAGATTTGAACATTCATAAACATCACTGATATGGCAGAAAACATCACACGTCCATCCAGCCACGTTCGCTGACGGCTCTCGCAACTAAAGAGCGAGACGAGCAAAGCGATGGTTTGTAAATCCACAGTTTTCATGATACAAAACACGGACCGAAACGTTCACTTCTCTTTGCTTCAACTTGAACACTGATGCTTAGATGGACTTTATTTTGCTTCAGCTGAAATATGTCAACATATTTTTTTTGCAACACAAAAGCCATTTTTCACATATGAACTCCAGACAATGTCTGAAATACCAGGTCCCGACATAGTCTGGAGTTTGCTTTTCACACATGTAGCACACAACAGGAGATTGTTTGTGTCACATGCATTCTCACTTACTGGAAATACCCTGTTTGGTTTAAATGAGGGCCGGCGCCTGGTCTGGCGTGCAGCAGACAGGACATGGCGCGGATTAGACTGCATCACAGAGCCGTTTTTTTGTAATTTGGTCATAAACAACCGAGTCTCTTGCTGTTCCTTGAATTTGTCTAACGATTTCGGCATCGGCCTTTACCGACAGAAGTTTCCAAATGTCGTTGTCTCTCCAGTTAGACATTTTCGTTGCCGTCTTCGTGTATATCACCCTTCTTCTTTAACGTCTTTTCATCTTCTCTTCTGTTTTGGGCCGGCTGACAGAAACATCTAACACAACCATACGATTTCCGTGAATTCTCACACTTTGGGCTAAATCGGCAATCACGGACGTTGGAGCCTACTCGGGAGCTGGCAGGGTAAAGACATTTGCGTTCCAACCTCCAGCTCTGCCAGGCAATGTCTGGATAATTTCAGTTTTGCAGTGCATGTGTGTCAGGGCCTTCAATCTCTGTAATACTATATACAGTCTTTTACAGTGTAAAGCATTGCTGCTCAAACAAACATAAAATAAATGAGAGTATCCTCAACAAATAGTTCAATAGTGAAGGAGGTACCATTGTCTAATAAGGCAGTTTTGGGTTGTTATGTTGTAACTAAGGCTGTATTGAAATATATTAAGACTATTGACACATTTATACTTGGAGACTATAAGGAAAGTCATCAATAAAGGGTTGTGACTTTGCTTCTTTTTGAAATAGTTAATACATATATTTTTAATGCACTTATTAATTAATTTACAAATGTTTAATAAGAAAGTTTGTGCAGATGTAGACGTGTACTCCAGGCTGTTTCAGTGCACTGTGACCTCACTAGTGGGTGTGGTTACAGGTTTCTTTCCCTACAATAATAAATCGGGTTCTTAATATTAACACGTAAATAAAAAGGATTGTGGTGTAGATTCTCTTCAGCCTTTTTTTACCTGTGGAAAGTTGTTGAGCTATTCAATGGAATGATCATTTCATTTTCTGTTTGGAAAGAGGGGTTATTTTGCTGGAACCAGTAGTGACTTATAGCAGTTGCTATGAACAGTTGAATCTCAGTTAATTTAATGGTAGTCTTGTTTATCATAGAGTTTTTATATGTGCACGTCAGTTTACAACAACCTGGCTAACAACCTAGCTGCTTCCGTCCTACAGTGCCTTTTTTATTTATCATAGAGTACAGTACAAAGTGCTTTATGTACTTTGTTTTTGGTCTGTCAGTGAACAATCTGCAGTGGAAAAACTCAACGAAGCCTGGCCTCCAGAACACTCTCAACACAGTTTGTCTTGGTTTTCACATCATGCTCAAGGCTGTGTATGTGTCCTTCACAATAAAATAAAGGCTGTTTTGTGTGTGAGGGATCAGGTGTGACTCACTCTTTAATGGTGCTGCCTGCTCAGAAAACATTAGCCTAAGTCTGTCCAAAGCTGAGGAAAATGACCAGTCCTGAATGTTAGAATGAACTGTGCGGTCAACGGTGACGCAGAACATGAAGGCTGAATTCAACTCTTCCAAGCCGTATTTCATGCTGTTATTCTTTTTGCTCCTGTTATCTCTTTGGTATCAATTGGAATAAAAGCATCACTGACTGGCTGTGTTGGTAAAGCATATCTGGGTTTTCAGGATTTCTAGGTTTACTTTATGTCAGACTGTTACCACTCGCAGCCATTGGGAGCCCCCCGTATGCCCTGCTGCTCCGTGCAACTTTAAATAAGACATATCATGACCGTTTATACATTCATTCTTGTATTATGGGTTCTTGCTAGAACATATTTACATGCTTTTATGTTCAAAAAACACATTTTGTTTTCCATACTAATTGTCTGAAGATAGCTATAATCACCTTCTGTCTGAAATGCTCAGTTTTAGCACTTGTCTCTTTAAGCCCTCTCACAAAAAAAGCCTAGTCTGATCTGATTGGCTTGTGAGAAAAATACGGCACACCTTTGCAAAGGTAGTTCTCAAGCTGTGGGTGGTGATTCTCAGAGGGAGGGTAGTGTGTTCTAATGAGCCTGCATGCGACATAGGAAGGGGAGCCACATCTGAAAGGCTTGTTGAATCTGATCAGAGCAGTATTCTGATCTAAGCAGCCCACAAACCCTGTGGGTTGCACTCCATTTACCCAAATGTATGTGTACAAGGACTAAAAAAGTTTTTCATGATATGTCCCTGTGACGATCCAATACCGTTTTGGTTTTGTTGACTCATATACAGTGTGTAATGTGGTTAGGTCCAAGATAAGATAACACCTATGCAAGAAGAGGGGGCTTATCTGACGATGTGTGTTGCTTTACAATGTACAGGCTCATTCTCAGCTTTGTGCCTCAAAGACTGTCATTACACATAGCTTCAATCTGTGTTTACATCTCTTGCCAAAGCAGCCTGGCTTTGAAAAGGTCAGCAGGCACTCAGAAAACAATATTCCTGCTTAACAGACTCCATGAAGCAACATTTTAAAACTCTTTTAAACTTGATTGACCCTCAGAATCGTCTGGCCTCAAACGAACTTTAGGCGTCGCTGAAATTCACCTTCCCGTACACACAAGGGTCTGGGAACATCATTTTCTGATCAGACAGCAGGTCGTCTGTGACGGTGAGCTCCTCCAGCTCCGTTGTGAAGTGATCGGTGCCCTCCACCATCGAGGAATCCTTGACTGCGCTGTACGTGAGGGCCACGCTGTAGGCGGCGGGTTTATCCAAGCCTTTCCTCCCGCAGCAGCAGATCTTGCGGAAAGCGGCGCGAAACTTTTGAGACATGGCGTTGTAGATGACCGGGTTGATGGCACTGTTGAGGTAGATGCAGATCCTGCAGAACAGCAGAAACCAGCTGTCCAGGTAGGCCCGGTCCAGGAAGGAGTTGACCACCACCAGAGTGCGGTACGGCATCCAGAGCGTGGCAAACAGGATTACCACCACAGCCAGCATCTTGGTCACCTGTAGTGGGCGACAAGCAGAAATATAAGAAGTGCTGCTGCAATAAAACTCCCAGAGGAGTCTTTAGTGGCCAAATCAATACTGTTGAGCTGTGAACAAGTAAATAAAAGTAACACATATGGAGCCGCACATGGTAAACATATTCAGTTCTCTCTCTTTATAAATATGAGTTCACGAACATCTATATAGAAACCTTTTTTTTGTTGAGAATAAAGACGTTCTGACCATTTGAAATCGTTTTTTAAAAGAGCAAGCTCCCAAAACGTTTCAGTAGCTACATGAAAACAAAACTAACTGCTAGACCCACAGATCAAATATACATTTTTTTTATTTTTTTTATTTTAGAGCTGAAACAATAGGTCAATTAGTCAGTTACTCAATTAAATTGATCAACAGTTTTTATAATCGATTCTATTGTTATATATATGGTTATAATCTGAAGATATTTGTGTTTGGGATATAACATTTTTTTTCAGCCACATCCTCAGCAGAATGTAGTCCCTTGTTAAAAATCAGCAGCCTCGCTGTCATCCTCTCCAGGCTCACACCCACCTGTCTGCGGGAGGTCGCGGTGGAGCTGGAGTGACGGGAGTTTTTGCAGCTGGTTCTCTTATTGTTGGTGTTGTTGTTGAGTCCGTTTTTCTTCTTGTCTTTGGGGTCGGAGGGTAGCGGGTTGAGGAAAAGGATCCTGGCGATGAGGCCGTACAAGACCGCAGAGAGCAGCAGCGGCAACACGAAAAAGACGCCAAAATCAAAAAAGTAAATGGGTAAATAATACTTCCTGGGGACTCTGTAGCCGCAGGTGATGATGGTTATGTTTTCATACACCAGCTCATTGATGTCTGACAGATAAAACCACATCACACAGTACAGAGAAGTAAATGCCCAAACAAACAAAATGATCTTTTTTGCTCTGGACAGGGTGCACAGAAACTGGGCTTTAATCGGATGACAGATGGCGATGTATCTCTCTATGGTGAACGCTGTTATGGAGCAAGAGGAGGCGTTGATCCCGAGATACTGGAAGTAGGTGATAAAGAGGCACCCATAGTGGCCAAACACCCAGGATCCCAAGATGCTGTCCGTGATGCTCGGTAAACATGCCGCTGTCAGCACCATCAGATCAGCCACGGCTAAACTCACCAGGTAGCAGTTGGTTGGAGTCCTCATGTGTTTGGTTGTGAGCACCACCAGAATGACCATAACGTTGCCAACGATTCCTAAAGCGCAAATCGTAAAAAGCAGTAAACTACTTATCACTTTGTACTGGATACTGTAGTCCGTCCAAACGCCCAAAGTGTGGTTCAGCTCTGGAACTGTTGTGAAGTTTTCCATCTTTATGTTTTAGTTTCAAATAGGTTTTACGCACGACAAAAGCGAGTGATAAATCAACTCTGCAGCTCCGGGAAAAGTGTAAATCGATCTCAAAAAGCTCAAAATTGCACCATATTGACGTATGTTGCACATGAAACCATCATAATGTGAGAAAGAGTGAGCTGCGCGGACTCTAATAACACGATCGCGTTGTGCGTAAAAAGCGATGCGTGGCCGTGATCGTCAGAGCAAACTGTGTGTCGGGCAGATGGCGGTTGGGTTTTTAGCCTTGCTCTTGGCACGCACGAGCTTTCATTACGCATGCGAGGGGATTAGTCCATTAGTAAATTTGGACACTAGACCTCCCCCATCAACAAAGCTGCGCTAAAATGTAACACCATATTTTTGTATTTCTGTTTATTTGATATTGTTAGTTCATTACTTACATTAAGGCTGAATAATCAGTGTTAGTGCTGTCTAGAAATATGATCTAAACAACTGCCTCTTATTCTGTCTCTCTTCATGGAAATAGTCTGTGGATTGTTGATCTGCATCTTAAAGGCAAACCCCCAAATAACAAATCCCTTTTTAAGATTTGTGTGTTTTTACAGGGCAAAAAAAACAACTCTGAAACCAGCTCAGCTCAACAGGCTGTTACTTTAATAAGGTGGCTGCTGCATTATGGAATGAACTGCAGTCTCTGGAAGATGGAGCTGATCAATGGCTGCAGGTGAAGTTACATGCAGTTTTCTATTTGGGATTCAACTTAAAATTGGATTACTTTTTTGAAAGATTGTGGAGCCTACATGCTCTTTTGTAGGAATGTTTTTGCCAAACGAAACGTCTACATAATCATTAGTACCGTAATTTAGTAGAATATGAGTTTTGACTGTTCTATTGTATGTGTTCAAGTTACAGTTGATGTATGAATTCTTGGCATAAACCTAAGGTCCGGAAAATGCTGAATAGTGTCAACTAAAATGTCCTAATCATCATTATACATCTTTTTATTTCCAGCTTCAATTAAGATGATGGTCATGGCCAGTGTTTTTGACCAGCCACCAAAAAGAAAGTCTTTATATTTAACTATATAAAGGTTTATAGAATAGGAAAAATATTGAAACAGTATTATCCAAGCCAACTGTCAAATTTAAACAAATGGAGCCTCAAAGGAATGGCTCAAGGTCTGCCATAAACAAGCTGCTGACCCTGACCCCCCTTCATTAATGGTAGTACACTGTGGGGTCCAGTCCATGACCTCCCCTGACAGAAAGCATCACTTTCTGCTTCTAAGACAGCTCTCTCACTTCTTCCTTATATTTAAATTTATATTTAACTATGTAAATGTGTATTGATTAGTAAAAATATTGAAACACTATTATCCAAGCCAATTGTCAAATTTAAAGAAATGGAGCCTCAAAGGAATCTATCTATCTATCTATCTATCTATCTATCTATCTATCTATCTATCTATCTATCTATCTATCTATACATGGGTTTAGGTCTGAGGTAGAAAGATGGAGGAAAATGTATCTGAAATGTAAATTTGTTAAGCATTTCATTACTTAATACTTTTACAGTGAGTATATCTGACACTGTACTGACATTTTTGTTTAAGTACTAATTAGAGTTTCAGCACCTCACTATTGCAGTTATATATTAACACTGCCTTTTATAGACACACTGAATCAACTTACTTCACTCAACAATGAAGCTGATTCAGTATATTTTTTTTACATGTGAGGTAGAAAAAGCTTGAAGCTAAAAAACAAACCAGTACTCTTTCATGTAGCCAGCATGCAAAAAACAAAAAGACAGATCTGCAGTGACCTCTATTAGCTGCCATGCTGTCCAACAACATGGGAATCTGCAGTCGCCTGTTCTCTTCTTCTTAACAGTGTGGAGGTGGAAAAACTCTCCTCCACACCAACTGTGCACATTCTCCACAAACTCAGCTGAAAGTGGTGAGGATCATGCCAACACGCACGCACGCATGCACGCACACGCACGCACGCACGCAGACACACACACACACACACACACACACACACACACACACACACACACACACACACACACACACAAACACACACACCGAAACTGCTAGCTGTTCATCCCGACCAACAGGTGGACCCGGACAACAGGGAATTACATAATAATGACACCCCCCCATTTTCTCCCATGATTCCTGTTATCTCTCAGCATGAACCGTCCGTTTTAGCTCAGTTTCTTGAATCCATTTTTGTTCAATCTGCATTTTTTGTCCTGGGTGAATTTAGAAAATACAAATCTGCTGTGGTTAATTATGCTGATTTGTTTTCTAGCGGCAAGATTTCATCTTTAAATTAGTTAATTTTTTCTAAATTGACATTAATTGGGAATCTATTTTTCTACCTTTAGAGTGGACATGTTAGCAATGTGGATTTAAGAAGCCAATTTTGTAGCATCTTGTGGACAGTGAAATAGCACAAATGAAGATTTCTGTCATTTTTTTATCACTTGGTTTCAAATAATCAGAGGGATCGGTGTCTGTTAAACAGGCTCTGCATGCAAATACTGTTTACATATTCATGATGAAGTCAATGGTAAATTTTCCAGGGCTAATGATTCTTGTTTTAAATATTACAGTTATCATATTCAGGTCCAGTTTACACATATTTGCTTGATTACATTATTTAAATCATAGCAGCAGTGGCAGAAAGAAAAAGCTTAAGGAAATGAGTGAAAGAGTTCTACTGCCACCCAAAGGACACACCTGACAAGCACCCAAACCGAGACTCAGAGGAAACCTAGGAATCAGACTTTTCTGTTCCTATATAACATTAATTTCACAAACTTGAATCCAAAGAACCATTGCCTCTTGTTTTGACAGAGAGCAGCGTAGTGGAGACAAGACATGGGGGGAGAGAAATGCTGAAAGACGTGCACTCCCATGAAGACCAATGATGTTGTTGAGGACAGCTGTCATGTGACTTTGTCATTAAGAGAGCAGCTCCGCAGACCTGTCCTGTGATTTTACGTGGTTGCTCTTTAATTAACATTGGGAAAGACATGCGGACAATGCATGGCACACTTTGCAAATCAAAAAATATTTAAAAAAGGAGTTACATTTGACATCAAATGCAATGGGTTGTAAAAAAAAACATGAAGTTAATGGCTGTAGTTTTCTGTAGAAAGTCCTTTTTACTGAGTTGCATTAATTTCTTCTGTGTTGTTTGGTTGAGACTTGAGAATTGTCTTTTTTTCTTTTCTTTTAGGGCAAATAATTTGCATACTTGTGCACTATAATAGAGTTCAGAGTAAAAAAGCTAAAAGAAACACACACAAAAACAAATGGAGCTTTGAGGTGGTGTTTTGGGCTGCATTTACCCACTACATGTAACTAACTTCTTCTTCCTCTGTTTTTCTACTGTTAATCTATCAAAGAACATACTATCTTGAATGGATACTCAAGTGAATTAGCGTCACACTTTCATACAATAATACTGGAGGACTTGTGAGTCCATATTTAAAAGCAGGAAAGGCCAAAATTGACAGCATGATTTCTAGTATGAAGTATTTATCAACCTGAAAACCTAGAATCTTGTTAGGTCTCTCAAACTGTACTACCCAAGTTTGTAATGTCGGCTTTCTGTAAAAAGATGTCGTTTATTATTTTGTTTCTGTCAGATTAAATTTCTAAATTTTGATGGAAAGAAATAAAAACGACATCTCTGCAGATTAAGCTCTGCCTGGTTCCAACCTGAAGCCAGCAGGGGGAACATTTGTCACATTAGATCCTGGCGGACCTGATTATGTTCTGGGTCCACAGATTATTACCTCTGACAATAACAAAAATGGCCATTGCCATGTTTCTGCTGAGGTTCACTAACAAGAGTAATGCTTAGGTCTGACAAAAAACACCATAAACGATGGCAGCAGGGGAAATATGATGATATCCTCTGCCGCTACTCCATGTCCAAATTACAGCTGATGTTGGAACTCTTAGCATTAACCTAAGGTCCGGTAAATGCTGACTAGTGTCAACTAAAATGTCTATATCATCATTATACATCTTTGTCTTTCCAGCTTCAATTAAGATGATGGTTATGGACAGTGTTTTTGACCAGCCACCAAAAAGAAAATCTTTATATTTAACTATATAAATGTTTATAATTTAGGAAAAATATTGAAACAGCCAATTGTCAAATTTAAACAGATGTAGCCTAAACAAAATCTATCTTTCTATCTATCTATCTATCTATCTATCTATCTATCTATCTATCTATCTATCTATCTATCTATCTATCTATCTATCTATATCCATCCATGCATACTGTACATGTCCATATGGATAGACTAAGTCTGATGATATTGTGCACCATTTATGCCCATAACATATATCAGTGTGCATGTATCTATTCCCAAAGAGCTATAAACCATAACACGTGTCCATTCATTTAAGTTATACTGCTGTTACACAAGGTACACAGCAATTACATAAGCTTACACCCATAATGTTCAGTAAATCAGAAAATATTTTTTGTTGAAATAAAAAAAGAGATTGCCTTTACATGTCTAGAGACTACACACTGAGACATTGGCAGCCAACTTAAAGGAAATCAGTCCAAAACACACACACACACACACACGCACACACACACGCACACACACTGCAGCCATGGCTCAAGGTCTGCCATAAACAAGCTGCTGACCCTGACCCCCCTTCATTAATGGTAGTACACTGTGGGGTCCAGTCCATGACCTCCCCTGACAGAAAGCATCACTTTCTGCTTCTAAGACAGCTCTCTCACTTCTTCACCACCTGGTTCCTCACGGTCTAGCAGGGTATTCCTGTACATTACTGCCTCAAGGACCTTTTTTGTAGATTTTGAAGTTGTAAAGGACTCACTGAAATGTAACATGTGGTTTCAAAAGAATCCCATTAAGGTTTCAACTGTATATCACAACTGAAACCTAGTTTTAAGAATCACATTAAAACTAGGTTTCAACTGTATATCACAACTGTTTTGCTGTTTCATGCTCAGTGTATGCAGTATCACACATTAACAACATGTCTTGCAGGGATTCCTTTGAAACGTGATCACATTTCACCGACCCTAGCTTCCTTAAACTGGTTACCCAGTAAATTGATTTCAAGATATTGTTAATTACCTACAAAGCCCTGAGATGCCTCGCCCTAAATTATTTATCGGATCTAATATTGCCCTATGTGCCTTCCCGCACCCTGAGAAACTTGGACAGGTTGCTTTTTGTTCCAAGACCCAGATTCATACATAAAGGTGTCAGAGCCTTTGGAGTCGGGGCTCCACTCAGTAATGACCTGCCTACAAACGCTGTCTCGTCTTTGAAATTTCTTTTTAAAAGCCCACTTGAAATGAATATTTTTAATCAGGAATTTTATTTTCCTTCAGATTAAAAAAAGGAGAAAGAAAGAATAAAAGATCAGAAGAGAAAAATAGAGAATTTCCTCTGCAGCTGTCAGCCATTTTAAAGCTAAAGCCTGTTTAACCAAAACAGATTTATGTCTCACAAACAGACAGCTGACAGTCAGCAGCACAGCAGCATTAATGGAGTTCATCAGTTGACAGATTTAGTTACTTTTCAGCTTACAACTCTTCATACCCTCCCTGTCCAGTGAAAACCATGCATCTCCAACATTTGATACAATTCTCCTACTTCTCAAACTAAATAAATTATTTATACAAAATACACATTAATGCAGGAGAAATATTTCTTTACAAAGATCAAATATAAAAGTAAAACACTGAAACAGGGAACATTTGACTGCACAATGAATACTTTTATTTTAGATACTTTAAATTTAGCAAATAAGAAGATTAAGATTTTTACTTAAAGTGCCTATATGTAACTTCCAATTTGTGTGGATTTTAGCGTCTCTTTGAACAGAAGTGGGAGTGTTTTCCCACACCTGCTGTCGAAAACGTCTTTTCTTCATGGTGCTGCATTGCCCACCAGGCCTGGAAAACCTGATTCCTTTTAAGGATTTGGGTATTTCTGAGTCATTCGATAAACTGATCCGGGTTGTTGGAGTCACTTGAATCAGTCGAGTCAGAATTGCTAAATCACCAAAGAAACTCAGTCTTACTGCGCACACCCACTCACCACCTCATGCAGCTGCTCAAAGGAGAGCCAGTTAGTCACGGTGAAGAAAACATGTTGAGCCAGAATGTTTATTTATTGTCTCAACGTAGTGTAGCATAAGCAATATATAGGCTTTCAATGTAGACACAGAAAACGGGAACGGAGATGTGCCCTTGGTGAACCTAATTTTGACATGCTACATTTCTAGGCGAGTTGAGGAAAGCTTGCAATGTTTCGGACTGTCTGCTCGACGTAATTGCATTTTAACCAACTACATTTATACACCAAACCCGCAGTAGGCCTAGCTAGGCTACGTGCAGAACATGCTGCTATGTTATTTCAGAAGTGAAAGAATGGCTTGTGTTGTGGATCTGCTTTACCCTGAGCTCAAGGAGAGACCTTGCTCGTCTGCTACAGATCCACTCATAGCCGGCTGATTAGTGCAATTGACTGACTCACGCGAGAACTCCTGAGTCATCGACAACTCATGAGTCATTGAGGACTCGTGAGTTGTCTGCGAGCTTCTAATGTTTCGGACTGTCTGCTCGACCTAATTGCATTGTAACATACTATATTTACACACCAAAACCCACAGTAGGCATAGCTAGGCTACGTGTAGAACATTGTATATTATTTCAGAAGTGAAATACTGGCTTTCGTTGTGGATTTGACCTAGAGGAGAGACTTCACTCGCTCATTTGCTACAGATCTACACATAGACGACTAATTCGCGCAATTGACTGACTCCCGAGTTATTGACAACTCACGAGTCATCGAGGACTCATGAGTTCTCGAGTGAATCCCATGGTCTGGGCCCACTTCGGATGTATTCTGAACTAAATCTGGCATCACTGTCACTGTGTCATGACACGGGTCAAAGCATAGGCAAGAGGTTGTTGTTTCAACGAAAGTAGTAATGACTTATGTGGCGCATTTAATGAACCCCTCGGACACTTTACACAGTTACAGGGGGACTCTGGAAAAGAAAATAGTAAGCCAACACAAACACGGGCTAAAAGAAACAAAACGTCCACGCTAAATGGAAGGTGGGGTGCGATTTAATGTTGGCTACTGACATACAACCATATCGCGCAATCCAAAGTGTATGAATGAAATAGACATTACATACCTAAGGGCCAATTCGGGGACGTTTTTTAATAATTAACATTTACTGTTTGTTAGTCGTCCTGTTTAGTGTTCTTGTGTTTTCTGTTTATACTTGGACTTTATTTTTTACTGTACCTGTTTTTTGCCTGCCTGTTTCCTGGACTACTTTGGTTTTTGTGCATTTGAGTTTTTCACTGAAGCATCAAAACTACCTTCAGTTTCCGCCTCTGCATTTCGAGTCCACCATTCACCAACCTTCTATAACAGATGCTGCCTAATTATTTTTCTTGCCTTTTTATTTCTGTATATTTTTCTGTTGTTTTCTTTTTCAGTTTACTGTTTTTAGTGAGTATATTTTTGTTCAGTCCACTGTAAATATATCTGCTGTGCATATGTTGCACTGACTTTTTTGGTGAAAATTAAAGTGTGTGTGTGCGTGTGTGTGTGTGTGTGTGTGTGTGTGTGTATGGCAAAGCATACAAAAGATAAGAGTATACTTTTCATTACGGCCAACAGTGTGTAGTTTGGTGATATGAATGAAGTGTGTGCTATTTTGTGCAAAAGTTAGATTTTTATTTTAGTTTGGGCGTGTAGTTTTGTGAATTTTGTTAAGTATTTAGATTAAAAAAAACACCCTAGTCTAAAAAATTGTTTAGCAATTGAAAAGAAAACAACCCTGTAATTTCCTTCTTTTCTCTGATTGCCCTACCCCAGTATCAGCCATAACTAGAGAAAATAACTTTTAAAATCAAATTAAAATACACTACACACACTAGGCCTATATAAAAAAAATCTCCTGCCATCCTCTACCTGGCTGGACACAATAACACAGGCTTTTCTGGTGTTCAGCTGAAATCTGTGACCAGTTGAAATGTGGGCTCTGTAGCGCCGTCTAGCTGCAGAAAATTCTATGACTTAGCGGGAAACATCGGACCTGGGAAAGGCCTCGATAAAAAACTACTGTATACAAAAATAGCATTGTTTTCACTTTAAGTCTCGTTTGCTGTTACAGGTCATTTATGATCATCAGATGAAAAATTACAGTTTCAGAAACATTTAAAAGTGTAATGGGAAAATTAATTTCATGCATGATTTCTTATGTCCCATAATGAGCATGTGTTGATTATTCATATTATTATTCAAAATGCTTTTCAGGGTGTATGACTTCTGAATCTCTCTTTGGAATCTCTTTTCCTCCAAGGACAAATGGCAAAAAGTCAAACAGAAGCAGTTGTCTAGAGCTGTGTTCATCATAGCAGGTCCCAGGTCGAGACCATAGCCTATCCAAAGAGACAAGATGTTCTTATTAATTGTCATACTAAGATTAGACTGTTTTCCAAACAAGGTATTCTTTTCCCTGGGGGGACGGGATATAAGGCAGGAGACTACTGAGGCAAAGACGCTTGTCACTCTGTAGCCCAAGTGTGCATTGTGAAAACTGTTCTTGTCATTTTAATTGTTCTCTGCAGAAAACCTTCATAGAAGACCAAACCTTGATTCAGTTTGTCTTTATTCGGTTTCAACAGAGTCTCACTTCCAACAAATTATTCTCTCGCTGTACAAGAAACTTCCACGTCAAAAAATACATACTAACTTCAAGTAAGATCCTCCACCTTCTGTAGTTTCAGGTTAAAACATGGTGAGTTTCCCTTGTCAGCAATGAATCTGGTCTCATATCTTCATTACTTACAAACATACAAAAAGTGATTTATAACCTTGAAACAAAACATTTTCCTTTTCTCATGTTTTACACTTCTCATGACTTTCCTGGTTTTAAAACAGGATTTGTCGGAATTGTACAAAACTGCAAGCAAAAAAAAAAAAAACTCATATGATGTAGCAACTGTTTAGACAATCTGGTGTCGGTAAAAAAAAAAAAATAAACACTCAGCTTGGCCCTCCTTCACTTGTGCAAGCTGAAACAAAACATCCCTCCCTCAATAGATTTTGAACAAGCAGCTGCAGCAAGTTATGTTGCTTTTTATAAAACCCAGAATTTTCTTCATCGGGAATGGGTCCAATAACTGATGGGCGAAATCATTTCATATGTGTTTGTTTGTGGTTGAAGATGTTGGTTCTTGATGGATTATTATTGAGGAAGTGAAGAAGTGCACAGGGGCCTTTAGTCTCCTCTTGTGACTCTAGTTCAGCTGCACTTGTGCTGTTGGGCTAACGCTTGTTTGATTTACCTGCTTGAACCTCATCCAAAATACCCTTTAAGTTGTGCTGAGTGACACCGCAGAGGAACATGAGACCACTCAGCTCAGCTTCGCATTACAGCTTTACTCAGCTCTTATGATTAACTACAGGCTATCTGTCCAGTCAAAGACGTCCTCCCCTGCTGATAGGCTGTCTGACTCAGTTGTATCTTCCTGCATCCTTAATGCCTGCATTGCTGTGTCCCGGTCTAACCTTGGACCTGTGTCTTTGCCTCTGCTGCTGCTGGCCTCCTATACACTATTCTTAGCTTTACTTGTGTTCTGGCTTCAGAGCAGATCCGTCAGTGTAAAATGCCACACTTCGCCGGATGGCTTTAATAAAATGGGCCCTGCTGGTTGGGAGCATCTCTGGAGGAAATGACAAATCACTTTAAATCATAAACAACAGAGCAGTGCTGTCGCTAGCAAAAATATCGCATGAGAATAGTCTGGTGGACAGACGGGGACGGCACAGAATGTTTGCAGGAGCTCATCTCAGTAGCCTATGTCTCTCAGTGGTTGGTTTTTATTTCACTGCAGCGCTGCGCTTAAAGTCGTACTTAGACAGATGAATGTTTCCTCTTTTCTGTTTACTGCCTGGAGGATGGAGGTTTACACACACTTACATCCCAGGAGAACACATCACGCAGAAGGGATACCGCTGGATAAGCGTTTGCAGGCTTTGCTCAATATATAGTATGTGCAGGTGTTGAGAGAGCTGCATCTTTAGTCCCACTCTCCTTTTGTTTCCTTTTAACTGCAACGTATACACTTGCATGTTGTCCGTTACATTTTATGATTTAATGTACAATCAAATGTACACAGACATTTCGACCTCAACCTCCAGCTGAAGTTTGGCACGTGGACCGTGTTCTGTGCCATGTGTAGAGACGGCCCCCTCAGGCCCCAATGGCTGTAGTGTGTGTGTGTGTGTGTGGGGGGGGGGGAGGGGGGGAGTTATGTGTGACTTTCTCTGACATGGCACAATCATGGTTATGTATTAGAAACTGCTATAGGCAGGGCAGCAGAAACTGTAGTGGCATTAATGTCGCAGCATCGTGCATCGTATCACCTTGTGAGTCCGCATTTAAAAAATGTAAGTCAAACAAAGAATATCAGGAAACACTGTACTTTTGATCCCCTTATTTAACAATGTTTGCATTTGCTGTAACACATGATGTTTTTGTTTTATACACTATAACATGTAGTTAAATAAAACAACACTTTTAAGTGTCTATTAATGTACTATTCACTAATTGTCAACAACTATAACTTCTCCTGTGAAAACACCCGTTCCACTATGCTGTCATTCATTAAGTGTTAAAACACCAGCCTGTAAACACATGGACTGTAGGCTGTGTTTATGTGGCGTGGCGAATGCAACCCTGGTCATCGCCCAGATCATAATGACCACGTCTCCTCCACTGCCCGGTGAGAAGGCATGCATGTATGGAGCTGATGGTTGTACATCTTCCATCACCGGGCTGAAAAGAACCTTTCACCAGGATGCAGAAGTGGAGAGTGTGGAAATATGTCAAGCGATAAAGAACTGTGAATTTCCCCATCTTCAGGCCAAAAGTATGTGGAAAACCTGAAGATGACACACATGTGATCTATTACCTTTAATTACCGTAATAATCATTCATTAAAACGCGGCTATATCTAAATGTTATTGTATGCAGCATTACGATTTCCTTTTACAGGATCAGTGGGGCCCAGGCCAGTTATAAACACAGCCCACAACAAAATGTACACATCAGTAAATGAACAGGGGTGTCCACATACTTCAGTCCATTTTTCCTGAAGTCATGACACTTACAATGGCAAGTGAGTTTCCTTTTTTGTGGATTGCTTACTCGTGGTTCTTGAGCGTTGATTTGGAAAATATACAAAGCTATTAGAGTTTTAGTATTTGCAAATATGAGAGGTGGGTGAGAGAGATTTTTGTTTTGAATGTGATGTCTAATGTAGAGAAACTGTGTGTGTGTGTGTGTGTGTGTGTGTGTGTGTCTCTCGCAAAAAGTGTAATTCAGAACAGGAAACTGACTTCAAAGCATACAACATGCTTGTAGACTTAGTGAAGAGAGTTTCAGATTTAATGCTGTCAAAAAATGGATAATGAACCAATCACTCAGTCAATCACCAATTTAAAGATGTCAAATTCTGTATCAGATATTTTTGTTTTTATTCAGATTCATTTGCAGAGGTTTCTGAGCACTCCCAGCTTGGACCCTCTGCAGACTGAAAGTCTATTTACTGTGACATTTGTTGCTTTAAACTTGTCTCCTTTCCATTCTTTCCGTCAGAAATGTTAAAGCCACCCTGAAGCGGTTTGCCTTCACACTCTTCTCCCTCTGAAAATGCCCTGACTGCTAAATGTACAGCAGTCTTTGCATACAGCATGTGTCAAGTAGCCACCGGCATCGGGGCGGTTGATCTTAGTAAACAGAGAAAATTACCTTGAATGATGGAGCATTGAAGCGCTTTGTAATCATAACCTTCGGCTACCTGTAGCCTACATTTGCTTCAGTGCTCTGCAGAAACAATCCAAGCCGAAGGATTTCATTAAGGGGATCGGGAAGTGGAATAACATGCATATTCCTGCAGATTCCTGTCATTTAAATACCTTGTGACACAAATGATGTTTCTTATTTTAATCATTTAAATTCAATCTTGGGGGTTAGAAAATGATAGTCCTTGATGCACATGCTCCCCCTGTGTTAAACCTTTAAACACACGATGATGGTGTTTGTGAAGCTGAATGTTTGTTAGTTCCTGAAAAGCTGCCAGTTTGGAGATATGAGCTTTTCGCTCAGCAATGACTGTATAGGATTTTACATGGTTTTAAATTAATACCCAAGTAGAGTTCTCTTCCGGCTGTGCAGAGCTTCTCTGAAAATGGGCCATTCAAAAAATGATTGTCTTAATTCAAAGGAGGAGAATCCCCTTTTCTGGATCAGTTTCTTTGTTGCAATAATTCAGTTTGAATGCATATTATACCGATAATGATGTTGACTTTGTTCCCAGAGAGAAGGCTCCCTACAGTGATTAGTTCTCAGACTAGAGGATACTGTCTTGCTCAAATGCTGTTGAGCACATACTGCAGCTACCACTGAGGACATTAAGATGATCTGTATTTTGTTTTTCTGGGATATTGGAGAGCTCTTGCAAACTATTGGAGTGGTTCTTGGAGTGGTTCTTATTTCACACCTACTACATTTAAAGGAATAGTTCAGCAATTCAGAATCAGAATCAGAATCAGAATCAGAATCTGCTTTATTCGCCAGGTATGAGGACACATACGAGGACATTTTTCTTTGGAGCATCATTACTCACACTGTGCTTACACATACAAAACAACCAAACAAAATACACACACTAATATATACACAATATATACATGCTATAAACAGAAACAACAGAGAGGCATGAGTGGAATGAAGAGTTCAATAAAATTATTTAAATGTGGAGCACAGTGCAAAGGATACTGGGATAAATAGTATTATGTTAGGGGAAATTTGTAGTCACTTTCTTGCGATCCCTACCACTCTTGTTTCCATTTGTACACTAGAAGCTGGAGCCAGCAGCTGGTTAGCTTAGCCTAGCATAAAGACTGGAAACAAAGGAAACAAAATATCCCTTTGAATTGATTAAACAAGTGAGATATAACAGCTTTAGACAGAGCCAGGCAAGCTGTCTCGACATGTTTCCAGTGTTTGTGCTATGCTAAGCTAATTAGCTGCTGGCCATAGGTTCCTATTTACCATAGAGGCATGAGAGTCCTCTTGTCTGACTCTCTGCAAGAAAGTGCATGTGTGTACTTTCGTAAATGTACAGGAAAAAACGTTTCATTATTTCTCACCAGGATTTGGTTGTGGGACGGCGCATTGAGTGGGACGTGGACCCATGATTTCAGTATTTCCAGCTGCAGAGCTCCTACTGACCTTTGACCTCCTTTAAAAGAAGGTATGCCTAAAAATACACTATCTCTTCAGATGTTGAAAAGCATAAATCCATCACTGCTATCTCAGTACAACAACAAGCAATACGCTTATTCCTGCTTTTTCATGACACACAATGGCACTTTTTAATCAGTTACCATTTTTTTCTTACTAAACCCTGAAGGCTTAGTAACTTATGACTTTATTTATGGTTAATAAATTATTGACATTATTAAGAACAACTTTTGGATGCCAGGTTATGTATTTCCTCGTGCAGCCCTACACTGGTTTCAGGTCGTGATTCATCAGGTGACCCCTCCAATAAACCTCTGCCCTTTCGGTCAGGGCATCTGGACCAACATGCATTTATTAATAACTATTTATTGACAATTCCAACTGCAGACATGATGATTTATTGTTGTATATATATTAAGTCCTTATCAGACTTAGTAGCAACATTAGCTGCAAAAATACAGGACAAAGTCGGCCAATCTGTTCATCACTTTGGTCCTACGTGTAGAATCTCAACAATTCTTGGATGGATTGTCGTGATATTTAATACAGATATTCATGTTCCCCCGACGATGGATCAAATGACTTTGGTGATCCTCGGACTTTTCCTCTAGCGCCTACATAAGGTTAACATTTGATGTTTTAGTGAAATATCCCAACAACTTTTGGATGGATTGTCATGGAATTTGGTACAGAGATTGATCAGGATGAGTTGAAATAACTTTCGTGAATCCTGTCCTTTTCCTTTTCATGTAAAGCCAACATCAGGTCAAACTTTGAATTTGTTCACACTTTGATACATGATTAATTGCTATCTATTGACGTTCCAATTACCCTAAGCTTTACTTTGTGTTAAGCGCTAATTATCAAATGTCAGCATGCTATATAAATCTGCTACCTGCTGAAGACCGGCATGTTAGCATTGCCATTTTGTGCATGTTAGCTCAAAGCACATCTTCACAGAGCTGCTGGCATGGCTGCTCTTATTGCAGATTACTTTTGCTGGTGGTTTATTGTAAAGTAAGAAACTCGTAAACCTTTAGCAATGGTGTTATTAACATGAGTAGATGTAGAATGCATGGTTCAATATCCTCATAGCTTGTTTGCGTTTAACAGAAGTCTTCTATGTTTTGCTGTTTATTAGAAAGTGAGGAAACCATGACTTCTTCCCAGCAAGATTCTTGGCAACTCAAAAGTTGCTCTTATTAATGGTTTACAGCTGATCTTGTGGTGTCTGAACAGCATTGCTGGATGATGTGTATGATAAGGAAAGCCGCTTGACACTGTTTCCTGATCATAAAATTTATTATAGCGAAGATTCAGCGTCAATTCACAAGCTCTGCAGAAGCTTGGAGAGTGTCTCCGCCAGATGTACACACTGCCTTTAAATATCTTAGAAGCACTTTATATCAGACATGTTTAGGTCACATGCCAAGTCACATACAGGTTTGCTACATGGCCATAGTAAAGGTCACATTTTTGGATTACGTTACATGCTTGGAAACATCTTTATCCACTCATTACTTTTTCACATTAACATTCCTTTCAAAGTTTACTCAAGTGGAAACCATTAACCCTTTGTGCAGAACTTGGTTAAAGTCACAGGTCATTAGATGCTACACATTTCCCGCCTTTTAGACCAATTAGGTCTCGAAAAAGAAAAAAGAAAAAAATCATACCTTTTTGAATTACAAAAAGATAACACTTTCCCCAACACATGCTTCTTGCAGTACATAAAATTTAACAAAGTCATTAGATACTACAACCTATAAAGCAGTGCGTGTTTTACGAGGAGGTGGGAGCTACAGTAATGTGAACCAGCTCTACTCCTCAGCCTCAGTGCAGAGTGTGCCGCCTGCAGACTCTCATCTGATTACCGTGTGTGTTCCGGGGAAACCTGAAGTTGGCACGGTAATAAGCATTGTAAGGCGGTCTGCCGGAGCTCAGTCCGTGGGAGGGGTCTGCCAAACCTTTCCCTCTAATTGACCAGGGAGCAGAAGCAGCCGGGGACGCGAGCAGCCACAGACGGGGAGAGAGGTACTCAGCCAACCGCGTTTTGCTGCTAAATAACCGATTAATGAATCCCAGAGGTGGAGTTAGATTCATTAGTCCTGTCGCATGGTTACTAAGTGTTTTGCAGCAGCGATTTGAGAGCTTGCAAAAGCCAGAACAGGCGAAACAGAAAGTGTTACCGAGCAGCGGAAATTGCGTTATGGCAGTGTAGGCTAGATTGTCATGGCAATTAATTTAAGACTGTTTTGGATGTACTTTTTAAATGCTTGCGATACACCTAGAAAAAGGATTGGTGTGGATTCTGTGCAATCACTTCAGGCACAGATCTAAAAGTAGCTTGCAGCGATAAAGCTTGCAAAATTTATTTCAGGTAGTTTAAAAAAAAAAAAACGCATGGGCTTGACAAGACAGGAAAGACAGCCGCATGCTCTAATGGCTGATCTCGAACTGTTTTACTTTGATCACTCCGATTGGAGAGACACCTCTCTGGTTTTGAACAACCAAAGTGTTAACGAGGGGAATTCCCTTCAGCCCGGCGGGGGAGACGCTTCAGCACCATGGACAGAGACCCGGACAGCTGCGGGGCCGGAGGAGGACACTGAAACATCTTTCGCCTGCAAACACCAAGGTGATGCTCAAGATGATGATGATGACGATGATGATGTCCAGCTGATAGGGACAAGTCCACAAACCTGCAGACTGAGTCAGAGCTCCTCAAGTGAACTGTACGAGGAGGAGGACATCCAAGAACTTTACTTGCTGTCCGACGACGACCTGTCGTCTGACGGCTCGGGGAAGACTGTGGATTACGGCTTCATCATCGCCGTGACATGCCTGGTGACAGGCATCTCTTTGGTCGCCATATCCTACACGGTCCCCAGGGACGTCCGGGTGGACCCGGACAGCGTGTCCGCCCGGGAGATGGAGCGGCTGGAGAGGGAGAAAGCCAGGGTGGGGGCCCATCTGGACCGGTGTGTCATAGCGGGACTGTGCCTGCTCACCCTCGGGGGCGTGCTGCTCTCCACCCTGCTCATGATTTCCATGTGGAAGGGGGAAATGATGAGGAGGAAAGCCTTTGCTTATTCCAAACACGCAGCAAAGTTGTACGGCTCGATCAATTTGAGAGCAGGCTCCAGCCCGACTCGAGAGTCCTGCTCACATTTGTCAGTGGCTGATGAGGATTTAGAAGTGCTGAGCTGAATTTATGGACAGGACAAGCGGAAAAGACTCAGACAAGTGCTTAAGAAATCCTTCGAGTACTGTCATTTGGTTTAATGCCAATTTGTTTCTAACAGCTGAGAAAACGTTTCTGGTTGATATGGACACTTTTTTTAAAAGTCTGTCTTAATACAATACTCACATGCCCTTATGTACACAGAGAGAAGTTTTTGTTTGCTGTAATTGTTCCTTTTGTCCCTAGTGGCCCTGAACAGATCCAGTCCTAATGTAATTCCACTTCGTCTGAAGCTAACATGTGGGTTTAGAAGTTGAATTTGCAGGAGTTCAGACCAAAAACAGACTTGTTATAAATCTTCATCGTTGATGAGGGGGATTTGCTTCAGGTACCAGTAACACAATAAAAACTACAATCCAGGAAGTCCAGACTGGGTAACAGATCCAAGAAGGGGAAGGCTTATCAGATACCAAAACCCTGCAGAGAAGTTAGTAATACTCTGAGACAGGATTATACAACTCTGGAAAGTTATCAGAGTGATTATTATTTTATCTTTTGTTGAGTCGTTCCGAGGTCACACTTGAAAGTTCACGTGTTCTTTTCATGCAGGGCTAACATTGGTCTGAATGCAGCCTTTGTCTAGTGGGTCTTTTTCTTTTAGTCTTTTTAGTAGACTGTAAACAAAAATGTAAAGACTGTAATTTAAAAAGATACCAACTTGATTTCACTAACTCAGACTACAAAAGCCTAGTACCTTTAGATACCCTTTGAAATATGTTATTTACACAGAAAGATGACTGTGGATGTTGTCCCCAATCACAAACATTGGAATAGACCTCCTCACAGTCAGCGTGGACAAGAGAAACTATTACAACCAATAACTCTTTGTAGTACACATTAGTACATAATTAATATATTTCATATAAGATTTGAATCTATTCATTAAGTATCACCCATACAGGATAGTGAGATGTACACAATTGTAAGTTTACGTTTTTTTAGAGGTAAAACATGATACGTGTTTTTCTGAAATATAGTTTTTGTTTCCATTGGTTGGTGATGGTTTATGATGATCTGTGACACACCTTTTTGTTTACCATTGCATCACGGATTTAATGATGCTGCTGTTTTGGTGTGTTTGTGTCAACATGCCAGTGCAGACTTTTATGTTTAAAGTCCTGTCTGTAGCCGCAAGGGGAATCAAACCTGAACCAGGAGCAATGTCATTCCCACTGCCTTCATTTCCCTCCTTTGTCAGAAACAGCACTTCACTCAATTGCTACTAACAAAGCTGTGCAGATGTAGTTTACAAAAAACAACACTTGCATGGATCCGTGTTGAATTCCAAAGAAATCCTGTAAATATAATTGAGACATGCTGAAGAGATGCTTGTGTTTGCTTGTTGAAACACAAATAGTAATACCACAGGAGGTGTAATTAGATTTTGTGGTTGAGTACTGATGTTGGGGAAGCTCAGTTTACGCCAAATACACTTGGGGGGTTTGACTGCAGATGTTCAAAAGCATACAGAGAGACAGAGAGAGAATCAACAAACCCCTGGGGGAAAGCTCTCCTGGTAATTGGTGTTATACTTAATTGTGTGTGGGAGGACTGAAAATCAGTGAAAAAAAGAGAACATTTTAGCAGTTGCCTTCATAAAACTCTATTAACTTGCTTATCAAAAACCAAACCGTTTCCGCTGCGAAACAGGAGTAAAATGTTACATTGCATTCGAGGGGAAGGAAGTAAATAGATTGCGTGCTCTGAGAGAAGATGCTGTGAATGAACAATTGTGTCTTGTTCTTGTGGTGTGCAGAATGCTGTGCTGTGCAGCCTCTGTAATTAGAAGTGCTTAAGGCCCGCAGGATCACATTATCCTCCACACCACCTTCGCTCACTCTCGCCTCGTTAATGTAATTAAATAGTCAGAATCATCTGACCCCTAATGAAATATGAAATTGATATCCAATGCTAATCTGTCCTTGTTTACTGTCAAGAAAGAGGTTTACATGAACATCACAGGTGTCAGGTGTTTTCCTCTGCTTGTATAAAAGGAAAATTTATGTTGTGCTTAAGTGTTGAGAATCATCCAAATCTCTCTTCAATCTGACTCATCTGCTTCAGTTGGTGATTCCTTCCGTCTGCCAGATTGAAGTTTTTTGACAGTCATCAGAGAGACTAGCTGAAAGCTTTTTGCATTAAGTATGTGGGATTGAAGAGGAGTGGTACAGCATAGTAAAAGCGAGAGAGTGACTTACATGAAAGTCAGCCTTGTAACTCAAAATCAACTTTCAATGCACTCTGGAGGCTACCGTCTGTGGGGATACCAGTCTTCCTAGCTCTTGTGGTGCATTCAGGTACTCCTCAAATGGTCCCATTTCCTGATGTTGGAAGTTGTTCTGTAATGTAGAAACAACATGGACACTTCAAAGAGGATGTGTTGTATTTTATTGCTCAGAGCTGCACCAGTACAATCCCGCACACCACTAAATTATGGCTTTACCTGACTTGTTATTAGGGTTCATGCTAATAAATAACTTTTTGACTAATCTAGGTCACCGTCATCTGAACGGCTACAACCTCAGCGAAAAAACCTATCGATTATGAGCATTAGTTCAACTTTTTTAGTTTAGCATCAACCCAACATTTACTTTGTTGGCCATGTTTCTGTGTAAGATGACGTCACCTCAGTTAGTCAAACCAATTTTTCAGATTATTCAGATACCACGTGAATGCAGCATTGTTCCGATTTCTCCCAGTTCATGTAAATTCAAAAATCAATCTAGAGAGCAAATCTTACTCTTCCTTTCTAATAGATTGACAACACACAACACTTGACATTGACAACTTGAGGAGTTATATAGTTGGGGATTTGTCTGTAACCATGGTGGAAATGTTTAATTCTGTTTGCCTTTGCCTGTGTTAATGGGAATTGGAAATTGGAAGTCAAAACAATGGCCCTGGAAATAAAACCTTTTATAAATTAGCTTTAAGGTCTTGCTGAGACTGTTTTGTCAGCTACTGTTTCCAAGTTCAAGATTCAACTTTTTTTCTAATTGAAATGACAAACAAGGCCAAAATGAGAACAAACCTTATTTCTAAAACTCAGCTAATCTGGTTTGTTGCACCAGCTTTTCATAAATCCATCACTAAATGTGTGTGTAAAGTCTCTTCTAACTAACCCCCTAACCCTAATCCAACAGCTGTTATCAGATTCCAATTTTTTTGTCAAATTCAAAGCACAAATACAGACCTTGTCTTATGTGAAACAACCATCCTGGGTCTGACTTTGACAGATAACAGTGTGTCCATGCCAGGCCTCATCACTTGTGGTTGATTGAGAAGAAAAAGGTGAGGTGAGCTTGAGATGGCTTTCATTACATTATTACTGATCTTAAGGGGCTGGGACACAGCAGCAGCTGTAATTGAAGTCTGTTTTTGTTCTGCAAGGGGACTCTCCCAGGCACAAAATCAAACCTGTAATAAAAAACAACACACACACACACGCACACACACCCACACCCACATACATACACATACACACTGCCAAAACAATGAACAGAATTCCACGCACACAAGCACACCGTAAATCGCTCAGGCTTTTGCAGAAAATGTGCTGCTCTGGCAAAAACCCATGCTGACAGATGGACAGACACACACACACACACACACACACACACACACACACACACACACACACACACACACACACACACACACACAAACACAAACACAAACACACACGCGCGCCTCCCCCCCACTCCTCTTCCGTGAATGGAGTCAGTCAAAGTAATCATTCAGCGCAGCTGGCAGCAGGAAATGGAATTGGATTGCTGAAGGGGTCACTCAGGGTCAAGAGCTTGGGTGTGGTTGTGGACACCGGGGACCAGGAAGAAGAAAAGCCTTTGCGGCAGTGCTTGCCGTCAGCGTCTGGCAGCCACTTATCATCCGCCGTCATAAGTCATCACACTGAGCAAGATAGAGCTGCAGTGCAAAGAAAACGTCCATCACATCATCTTGCATACTTTGTTCTGCTGGCTTTTTAAATCAGGAGTAAGATCATGCCTCCGGGTCTGAAATGCCCCTCTTGAACTATTGCCTTAAGTTAATGACTTTAGTCAATAATGTTTCTTGTTACTCTGATTGTTGCATAGCAACGGCAGGCAGTCTCAGTCACAGCTCAGAGAGACAAGAGACTGCCGAGCAGAGCTTCAGCTAGATGGGGAAAGAAGGAGGGGAAGTAGAGGAACAAGATGGAAATAAAATCACCATACACATCATTTGTACGCTTTATTCACTCAGCTCAGAGGTTTTAAACGCCCAAATCCTGAACAAACTGACGTCCCCCTTTCAAGCTGTCCTTCAGTTTTCCGAGCTGAAAGCCGTTGAGGCTGATATACCTGTAGGGTATAACTAACTTAACTTGGCAGTTTGGGTGGGGAAGAAAAGTCAACTACCTGGAGGTATTCATTGATCACTTTCAGTGTAAAAGCTGAATCTTTGTTGAACTTGCTGCAAGCCCTTAACTTAATTTACCCCTGAGACTGAGAGGAGATGTGAACTGTCCTGTACAGGTGCAGGAATCTTACTCCAGACTCCCATTTATCACCTGCTAGTATCATCCTTTCCTTTGTGGTGATCAAGTGAACAACTTGCTGTAGTTGAGCTGCACCTACATACCCATGAGCCATTTTATTTTTTTGCTCTTGCGATCGTTGTCCTGGAAGAAATGCAGAAGGGACACCATAACCATAGAAACGGGGTCAGCCTGTTGCCACGGTAGCTCAGTGTAAGGGAGTTTAAGATGCTCTTCTTTTGATTTGCCACTCTGTAATGGCAGCTGTGGCAGTGTGTGGAATCCGACACATTCCTTCTGATTATATGCAGTTAAAAAGAGGCTTCCTGAACTACACGCCTCATTTGAGCAGGCGTGTCAGGTGCTGTCACCATTTGCCTCCTGTCGAACATCTTCAAAAATGTAAGAAAAGACAGGAAATACTTCCTCTGCGAACCTGCACTCTGTTTAGATCAAACATAAAGCCGGAGTGTGGATTGCTGAATAGATGACTTACAGTTGCATTTCACTGTAGCACAGCATTTTCTGCCATAGGTAATTTTTTATTTATATATATATATATATATATATATATATATATATATATACAGACATACTCGACCTGGGTCAGCACTCTTTAAAAGGAGAAAACTGCACAGAGTCACTCACCTTCTTATCCTTCATTTTCATTGTACTCTGATGTGCATTTCGTATTTTGTTGGCTTGGTTGTGGGTGTTGCTGGGGTAGAAATAAAGTCGGATCTTGTGTTAACATTGTTTTGGTGGTTGTTTGCGTTAAAAATAACTAAATGAACAATAATAACAAAAAAGGAAATGAAGCCAACAACAGCTGTCAGAATCATTTGTCATTTAGAGCTCTGTCTGTAGTTTGAAACTTGATCTCGCAGGAAAGCTTTAGCTATGTCCAATCAGCCAAGGATTTCTTTACTTAATGAAATAAAGGAAAACATTCTTTAGACTTTTTGTGATCAAGATCTTAAAAAAAGAATCTCAAAACAAAGGAGAATGTCTTTAGGTCCCCCACAGTACATAGTCACACCAATGATGCATCCTCCCTAGTCTCGCTGTGCCAGACCCTCCTCCACAGAGCTGCGGAGGAGGGTCAGGCTACTCCACACAGCATTCTGGGATCGGAGAAAATCATGCTCTGGTTTATTGGCATTTCTCTAAAGGGGCACTATGCAGTTTTGGCAATTACTTTGCTGTTTTCTTGCTTTATGCTCGCAGGTTTCTCTATAGAGCTCCCCGTACAGCTTCAGAATAGATACATGGCGGCTCCTATGTTTACTTGTGTCTGGCTCCTCGCTTGGTCAGTCTGCGTTTCCTCTTTCTCTGTTCCTCCAACAATGCTTTCCCATCTTTTTGCTTCTCAGGGTATGACTGGCTCAGCCATGACTATAGTGTGAAAAACTCCATTGCTACCTTTTCAGCGTACACAGTGATTCAGAAAAAACTGGCAGTAAGATGTTGTCAAAATTGTCTTAAGATGCACTCGCTGGCTTGTTCTGCTTTCACCTACATCCCAGGGTAAGTTTAAGGGTTAGGGACTAGGCAAGGTATATATAAATATTTAAGATATTCTTTGGTTTTGAGTCTTCCTTTGCAGACAATTTTCTCAGTTGTCAAGGAGATGGATCAGTAAGTTAATGTGACTTAATTATGGAACCTGGTGACAACTTGATGGAAACAGATTTATTTCCATGACAACCGAGCAAAATCTTGTCCACTGAGGAAAAACTGTTGCTATGGTCAAGAATGAACTTTCACACTAAAAGATGATTTTATAAAGGCCATCCAATTATTCCTGCAAAGCATATACTGTACAGTATATCTAAATAGGCAAACTGTGACTAATTTGCAAGGTGATGGCATGTTTTAATATTTAAATTGCATATTTTTAAGAGCAGAGTCATAAATAGCTCACAAGCATAAAATGTCCTTAGACCCTTAGTGTTACTGCTGGCATGGATGAATTGTGTGGAGAAATTAGATTTGATTTATTTGGAGCTCCATTAACTGGGGCCATTGCCACAGCTATTCTTCCTGGAGTCCAACCAAAACTTGTGCAGCTATACATTGCCATGCATTATTAGATTAAAAAATCCAACCAAACAAAACAACACTCAATACATCACTGAAAGTAAAACATCCAAAATAATAACAAGACTTAACAACATTCAACACAACACAACACAGGACCTAATTCACAAAATGTATAGATGAGATTATGATATTGTTCACTGATAAAATGGCCAAGCAAATGCAAACATAAAACCCGCAATGATGCATGTACTGAGTAGCCAATACAGAGTGCTGCTCAGCTAGCAGATGTTCTTTAAAAGTCCCATGGTGCTCTTTGGATGCTTTTATATACGTAGACCTTAGTGGTCCCCTAATATCAATTCGGGGGGGGGGGGGG
>NC_048420.1:20075978-20116645 GCF_013103735.1 Etheostoma cragini | reverse complement strand
GCCTTGACCAACTGCCACTTTACTCGTTTGAAAGCCATGATGTCTCTCACTCATGGGTGGGCCAAATTCTGTGGGCAGGCAAAGCAGAGAGAGGGGAGGTAACCTTGCCCTTATAATAAGGGACAAGGGGTTTAGATCACACATAAAGCCGGAGTCTGGATTGCTGAATAGACAACTTACAGTTGCATTTCACTGTAGCACAACACTTTCAGCATACTTGACCTGGAAGATTCCAGACCGGCCCATCTGAGCTTTCAGTTTCTCAAAGGCAGAGTAGGAGACCCAGGGCTCGGTTTGAACCTGTTGGCATTTCTAGCCACTGCTGCGCATCGGAGTGTGATTGTGTGTGAGTGTTTATCTGATGAGCAGCTGGCACCTTGTATGGCAGACTCGGCCACAGCGTATGAACGTGTGGGAATCGTGAATGTTCCCTGTACTATGTAAAAGCGGTTTAAGTAGTCGTTAAGACTAGAAAACCACTATAAGAATACCGCACATTTACATTAAAAAAAAAAACTCACAAAGTGAGATTTTCATGCCATGGGACCTTTAAGTAGTTCTTTCAATTGAGATTTTCTATTTTCTTGAATGACATGACTATGTCTATATACTACGGTGTATCCCCTTTGTTTGTTCTTATCTTAGGTGATGTAAATCTGCCCTATGGTACGCGTGTGCTGTAGTCATGTTTATCAGAACTAAGACCAAAATGCTGATGCAAGATCCTTTGCTGTTTAGTCAATAAGGATTGTGCTGTAAAATGTACAAAATGGTTAAAATACTGTTGGAAAAAGAATGCTAATGTTTAAAGTGCTGTTTGCAAGAGTCATAGTTCAAGCTGTATTGATCTTAGAAAAATACTGTTCCATCAATTACATCAAGATGACATGTGAGCCTTTACAAGCATCTCACAGGTAAATTAAAAAAAGGCGTGGCCACTCTGTAATCCTACCGAATAGATATTTAGACAATTTGGGGGTGAAATAAGAGGAGAAGTTAATCTCGCTGAAGGACAGTTTAGCTCACCTTGTCTCTGATTTACAATGCAGTTTATCTCGCGTGCCAGGTTTTCATATCTGTCCAGAACGTTCCAGTGCAAGAACATAAAAGGTTTCTACAGAATACTAATTCCATTTAAGTTGCTCGTCTGAATCTAAATCTTGCTGACTGACTCAGTGGAGGTTTTCTTAGAAGTAGGCAGGGACAACAGCCTTAGATAGCTTTATGTGGAGTGAATCAATTGAGTGCAATCTTTGGGTATCAAACACTAAATGTAACATTGATTGGGTTTGTTCTTTTTCTGCTCTATCAGAATCAATATCTGTATATTTCTAAATAAGGAGGCTACAGTGTCTGAGCTGGGGCTTTTCTTGTTATCACACTGCTGCAGCACTGTACAATTACTCTCGGGCTTTGAAGTCTGCCTTTAAACGTGCACGTGGGAGCTACATGTTCATGCATGTATACAAAACTAAAACTAAAATAAACTACAGAAAGGTATTTGTAATTGCTGGCTTCAAGGTTTAGTTTCATGCCTACAAGACAGATATGTGTAAAAATAATCTTCTAACATCCTGCCCACTTCATTTTAAGGATTAGTTCACCTAAATGACAATTATACTGGTTTCTCACTTTGTTGTACGGATATTACTGAGCTATGTAAGTACTGTAGTGGTGGAATCAGTGAAATTACCCAAATACTGTGCTTTAGTACAATGTTGAGGTCAATTTTATACGTGGCCATTTTTCCACATCAAGAGCATTTACTTGTTATTCTTTATGTACATTTTGGTTATGTTTTTAAGGTATACTTAAGTAACATTTTCAATGCAGGGCTTTTACTTGCAGTGGAGTATTTTTACAGTGGTGGTGCTACTCAAATTCTTTTGAAGTTTTTGAATTCTTGAATATTCTACTTTTTGCTACTACATTTTGAAAATGAAATTCCTTTTGGGGTGGAGGCAGACATGTCAAATAAAACCAAAACTATCTTTGAATAGTTTTGTTATTCATGTGAACCAATCTTAAACAAGCCGTATTCTAAATACTTTCTTCTCTTTACAGTATTTTTCCTCACAGCCTATCAAGTGTTTGCTGAACAGTGCAGCTCTATGGAGTTTAGGATGTGTCAACAAAGGTCAGTGACTCGTCTTGACAACATATCCAAAACAAAACAAAAGTCACAATATTGCTTTTATTTGATAGAAATCTCTTTGGTGATGCAAATACACATAACAATGAACACTAGGTACACCTTATATATATATGAATTTGTACTGGCTACATGCAGGCAGGGGTGGCAGTCCTGATGAAACGTTTCAGGTTGCAAATCCAAAAACAATTCTTGGTTCTCATTTGTTCTCCATGGTGAATTATGCCACGTGTCATTCAAACCACATCAAACTGAGGTAACACATCTGTCTCATGGACAAACACAAGGGATGCGAAAATACACATGTTCACATATGCTTTGCACTTTTGTTTCTCCTCCTCTACACAGAAAAATAATGAGACTGCACACCGAGTGGGGAACTTCACAGACCTCATTCAGTCAAAGGTTTCTGCCTTCAAATCCCTTGTAATGCAGATAACAACGTTGCGCTCCTCTGCACTCTGATGTGCATCCTCCAGCAGCATATTTCAGCCCAGTCAAGATAAATATCTCCTCTGCATTTATTAAATATTCTCTTTCTGTCAACTTTATTAGGATTATTAGCTAACTAAAGTTACTATTTTATTTTAGACATGTCAACAAGCAATATTTTTAACAATTAATTAACCTACTTAGGTTGTTTTGTTGTCCTAGTCATTGACACAGTCACTCTGCCCTTTAAATGGTGACACATTCACATATTCAAAATCAATAGAATTGAAGATTATATTCAGACAAAAAAGACACAAAATTATTAATAATGATTTCAAAACTGTTTGTGTGGTTTAGATGTTTAAAATGTTGGAAGAATACTCTAACAATCTCAAAAGGGTTGTGAGAAAATGCACAATGCAACTTTAATGTTACAACTTTACACATAGAAGGAAGTTGAAGGCAGACTTATTGGGGGAAAGCGATATTTTTGTATTTGGCAACGATAGTGAAATCTCAAATTACAGTTCATGTTTTTTTATTAACAAAGAATTATACAAGTGCAGGTATAATGGGAAAAGTGACAAATCCATAGATAAATATCACTCAATTGCAAATCTGTTGGCTCTATTGAGCGTTTTAGTGTATTAGTCATTGTTTAGGTTTTACGGACATCACTGTAAGTTTCAGCCACAGCATGAAGCTATGTTAAAGGCTGATTTAAAATATCTGATAAACCCACTGTGCAACATCTGTCCAGTACCAAACAGCATACAGACAAAGCTAGCACCTAGCTGGTGAACATAGTTGAGCTAAAGAGACAGATTTTGCCTCCAGGAGATGGTGAAGACCAAAATCGAGCAAAAAGAGACTTATTGGCTCATGTTTGTCAGGTGTCAAGAAACCACATTCAAATGAATGCTAATGATGCTCCAGGTCTGCTGACTGTAAACTGTTTGCTAACATGCATCGACTTTTCAAACTACACTGTTGTGTTCACAGCTTGTTCTGCTGCCCCCATGAAGTAAAAAAAAGATGAAAAATGTTTTTAATTCATTAAAAACAAATAGTAATTTGAGCATGTAGCTGTGTTCTTTAACAAGATTAAAGTCTGATTATTCTGCAGGCTGAGTTTTTTTTTGGCAACAGGACCAAATGTCGGAACAATTTCAATTCTCATGTTCAGTACAGAATGCTCTGCCAGCCTGTCAGGCTCCTACTACACATTATACCCTGTTCACGTCTTTCAGAAAATTGTTGTGGGATTGGTGCACAATAGTGAGAGGAATGAATATGAGCAGTGTTTTGCATGTTTGCATATCATTTGCATAGATTGCATGCCCATGTTATAGTACAATGTGTTGTAAAGCTGCAACTCTCACTGACTGCTGTCCATTCATAGTCAAGCCCACAGCTCAATATGCATTTTGTTCACACAGAATTACTTTTTTTGGCTTTACACATCCCCTCAGGTCAACACAACCCTGACTTACACATTTGTCTGTGTGTGTGTGTGTGTGTGTGTGTGTGTATTTGGACAGTCAACCTTGCAGATAAATTACTAAGAAGTTGATAAAGTGCCTGAACTCCAGTGTCACTGTGTGATCAGACAACTCAAGGAGCTCAGTTCATTTATTTCAGCTTAGAATATGTAGGGGCAAAATGTTTTGGCCCAGAGCAAATAAAAACATGTCAGCTCTGTCTTCTTTCTGTTTTTCTTTCTAGATGAGCTTCTGTGTGCTGAATATGGCCTGTCAGACTTGCAAAGTGTTGCAACTTGAGAGACGTTTGTTTGTTATGTCGATACATAACTCTGTGATTTAGACAAAACTAGTGATGTGACCTCAATCAATTTCTTCTGAAGCCATTATAGATATGATAGTCACTGTTTTTGTTGTTGTTGCTTGCAAGTTCTTTTTCCAGCTCAATGCACACACATTAATTCAAATGTGCTCACAGGCAGCATAGTGGCTCACTGGTTATTGCTATCGCCTCAGCAAGTGGGCACTGCTGAGTACTTAGTTTGATCCCTGGTCCGGGGCCTTTCTGTGTGGAGTTAGCGCGTTCTCCTCGTCTTTGCGTTGGTTTCCTTCAGGTGCTTAACATATATGTTAGGTTAGCCCTGACCAAAAGGCACTCCAAAAGAACTGGGGTTGGCGCTGTGGTTGCATCCTGGGTAGGTTAAATGCCTATGTATGTGAGTGCTTAGAAATGACAATAAAAGCACTTTTTTAAAACTTTAACATCAAACATGCCCATGCATGTATTTTGCGGAATTATTGTTTATTTGAGAAGTCTTACAAGTAAACTTGGAGATTAATTTGAATGTTTTTGTTTTGCTGTAATTCTCTGTGACAAAGTGAGACAGAGTGAGATTTGTGTTTGCCTTCTTCTGCCTTTTTTTATTCATGTTTTCACTTTGATTTCTCTCACACTTTTTCTTCCACACCCCAGACTATATGCTCAGTGGGCCCTGATCTGTCTCCTGCGCTCTCCTGGTGATAACTTGTGCGTTTGTGTGAGTGCTCCACCCATCAAAGGTTTAATGCCCTTCCTTCCACGTGTATATATAATTACATGCAATATTAATACATAGTGTATAAGCATGAGGACCTACAGCAAATGTCTACATCCAGTACATTAGCCTTACCGTTTTGATTTTTCACATGTTACGGCCCCTGCCTTACCATTGGGTTATGCTCCTAGCCAAAGCATGTGAACATGCATAGTCTGCTGTGTGGTTTCCCGGAGAGGACCGGCCCATGCGGTGACGGCTCCGACCACTTCCCTGTTTCAGTCCGTCTGCGTCGATGATTGGTGTGGTCAGTGTAATTAACAGACAGTCCATCATTGAGAAGATTGGCAGCCTTCTATGGCCTCTGCACTGCAGCTTTAGTCTTTGTCCATGAGTGTCAGACTTTACAGGAAATCTGCGAAGGGCTCACAAGGTTCTCAGAGGAAGATGCACTTCCAACCTGTTTTTCTTCTTCAGTAAAATATCAAAAAAACAACAGTAAAGGAGCAGCTTTTTGTTGGGGCTGACAAGAAGCAACAACAACTAGCAACATTGTCTTTGTGAAAGGAGAAAATGGGATTTATGGGAAATGGGTCCTAACTTTGCTGCTACCAGCTGCCTCAGCCACGGTCCCATCTGTAACACAATTTAATATGACAATGTATACGTGTAACCCCACATACACCTCTTACCTAATACAAACAGAATCATCTGAATTGTTGGCAGAGTATCTTGTCACATACCGGGAATTTATCTCTCCATATATTAACGGTATGCGCAGTACAGTCAACTTCAGTATACACACAAACACAGACAGCTAAAAGAGATAGCAAGGTACATACAGACAAAAGATGGACAACAAAGCGGTTCTCACAACTCAGATTGCTGCAGGGTTGTTGATGGCATAGAACGCTGGAAAACATCAAATATGAATCAAATTTACTCTAGATAAAGAAAGGGTTTTATGTGCCTACACTGATGGAATATTATGTAAAGTACACACTACACACTGACTCCATGTACATCGATCTACATAGGATAATAAAAGTATATCACACAGTGGGGGAAATAAGTATTCAGCACGTTCAACATAAAACAAGTTTCCAATGCGGCTATAGTCACATGAAATGTAGACCAGACATTTAACTCAATAAAACGTGCCGATCCATAATAAAAGTTATGTGAAAGAAAGTGGAATAACACAGAAAAAAAGAATTGAACATGCTAACTGGCATGTGTTTAATACTTGGTTGAGAATCCATTGTTTGCGATGCCAGCTTCAAGATGGTTCCTGCATGTATATGTCTCACATTGTTCAGGTGGTCAATTTCTTCAACAAATGTTATTGGCTTTAAGTCAGGTGATTGACTGGCACGCCAACACCTTTAGTTTCTTCCTCTGCAAGCAATAGACAGCCTCTTTTGCTGTATTTTTTGGATTGTTCTAACTCTAGTTATGTCTCATTCTGATTGTCCTGGTAGATGGCAACAGGTTCTTTTCAGGAGTTTCCTGGTGCATGGCTTCACTCATCTTCCCTTTGATAATCTGCCTTCTGCTGCTGGTACCATCATTAAAAAAAAGATCCATACCATGATGCTTCCTCCACTGAATTTCACTGGTATTTTTAGGCTCATAGCTATTTCTCCTCCAAACATGGGAGGTCATATTGTTGCCCAAAAGCTTGTGGAGTTTGCCAAACAACATTAGAAGAAGAAGGATTACAGGCAGAATGTGGTCAGACAAGACAAATGGTGAGCTGGTTAACTTGCTTAAAATAAGGAAGTAGCACCTTCTTTTATGATGGAGATCAAACAACACGCGTAATTTTATCTTTAGTGTCACTTTTTTTCACAAGGCTGGACAGGGAGGAAGTGTCTAGCCACTGTTGCCTGGTGACTGCAGCACTGCCAGCACACCTAACAAGCCACAGACCATCACTGGTATTATTTCTTTTTTTACCAATGGAAACAAGTGAACATCAGCCAGCAGACTTTGTTAGTGGGGACACTGTGAGGAAACTGCATTGGAAGTTGACGTTCAGGGAGGGGTGTGAGTCCCCGTGACAGGCTGTTCTTCCTGTTGTTTTATTGCCTTTGGTTTACTGTCAGAGTGTGGAAAGTCATTCGCTTTGACAATTGCGATCCTTGGTAGCTCTAGAGAGCTGTTACAGTATACGACCTGGTAGAAAGCATAGCAATCTTACTAGAAGGTACTTAATTTGAATTATCATCCAAGGGAGGTTTTTACATCTAGTATTATATGTTTTTTTATAGAATGCTACTCTTTGTCTGTGATTAATCAGTTCAATTTGTGTCTCTTGCTCTTGTGTCTTTTATTAAATTCTTGGCTTCTACTCTAAAGCGCTTCACATCCAGCTGGCTCTTGTTCTCATAAAAAGAAATGGAAGGCCGCCAGTCACTGAGATTGAGTTCCGGAAATGTCCTGGCCCCCGAGGATGGACAAAGAGAGAGAGGGAAAGTGGAAGAATATGCCAGCAAGAACGACATTTACATTTACTCAACTCAAGGTTTTCTTTGTCTGACAGTAAGGCATGAGTTAGCTCTTCCACAGAAATTTCATGTGAGAATTCATTGCCTAGCTTTTCATAAACTGATGAAAATGTCTGCTCTCTACTGCATCCTTTGAGAAAACAGAGAGAACTGCAAAGTGATGAGAGAGCAGTTTTGAAAGTTTTTGATGAGTTACTGTTTCTATAATTATGTGACTCAATGACTTGAACTCCTGGCCAATAACTGAACATCTGTGAATATTCCTGTGTGAGGGATGCATGAGTCTAATTTTGTTTGTAAGTTTCTATGGCACAGCTTCTTGAAAAGTTAACCTTGTCTTCATATCCTGGATCCCCAGTGACCTGAAAGTCATTCTTAATGAGAAGAAGAAAGCTTTCAGGTCATCAGACAGACAGGAGCTGAGGGAAGAACAGCACAAACTGCGGGATAAACTGAGGGAGTGTAAAACCTCCTACAGGAGGAAGCAGGAAGCCAGTGTCCTGCAGAACAACATGAGGGAGGTGTGGACAGGGATGAAAGAGCTCACCGGGTGTGGGGGAAGAAGAGAACAAACACCAGGCTGCCGTCAGAGAGCAACCGAGCTAAACTGTTACTTCAATAGGTTTAGCTCACAGCCATCCCACTACAGCACATTTCCTCTCCCCACACAGACACTTCAAGCACCCAACCCTGCTTTTTATTCACACCTGGCCAGTTGAGAAGACAGTTGGAGAGGCTTCACCAGAGCAAGGCTGCTGGCCCGGACGGCATCAGCCCCAGGGTCCTGAAGACCTGTACCAGTCAGCTGTCTGGTGTTCTCCTGTATCTCTTCAGCCTGAGCCTGAGCCTGCAGTGGGTGTCTCTGCTGCTGTGGAAGACGTTCTGCCTTGTCCCGGTCCCCAAGAAGTCGACTCCATTTGGCCTTAAGGACTACTGCCCAGTGGCTCTCACGTCCCATGTGATGAAGGTGCTGGAGAGGCTGGTCTTGGTCTACCTGAGGCCACAGGTGAGTTCTTCTCTGGACCCTTTACAGTTTTCAGAAATTGTTCCTTCCACAAGTCTTCAACAAGTCCTCACTGGGTGCTGGATAAGACTTTGAGACACCACAATACTGCACTATGTTCATCTTGCACAATAGGTTTATCTACATATTTGTCTTTGCCAGTTAAGCAGTTGCACATTTTTGTATTCCCAACTTTTACATATTCAAATATTTGTTCTTGTATTCTATCCTGTTCTTATTTCATGTATATTGTATGTATGTTTATTGCATCCTAGTATTTCATTTATGTTTATATTCTGTGCTGTGACTGATATTTTGCAGCTGTAACACTGTAAGTGTCCCATTTAGTTGAGATCAAGAAATATCTATCTATCTATCTATCTATCTATCTATCTATCTATCTATCTATCTATCTATCTATCTATCTATCTATATATCTATCTATCTATCTATCAATCAATCAATCAATCAATCAATCAATCATTTGTGAGCTGCCAATAAAATATTAGACTCAGTTCTAACTGATATCATTCCCAGCAAGCTGAGGAGTGTGTTTTCCTCCTCATTGACTGATGAGTGTCCCACATCTCTGCTTACAGTCCCTGCTGTGGTGACAGCTGCTACTTGTCTGATTGGTCCCTCTACTGACCTGGAGGAGGCCAATAAAACAGCATAGGGTCTCATTAAGTTCAGCCACACAGAGTCCAAAGTCTCCTTCTCTCCAATATGCTTGACCTAAAATACTTTTGAGACATCATACTTTCTTGTCGTTCAACTTCAAAAACTTAATTTCTTCATTCTTGTTGTTCAACTTCAAAAGATTTTCTTGGATGTGAGATGCACTTCTAACAAATGCAAAAGTCATGTAAAAACAATTCGGCCAATAATGTGTTTAGGTTTCCCGAAATCTATGTTGGCTATTTCTGGCTACTGTCCAGAAATAGTCACAATCCAATTACGTATGCTAATTTCATTCTGAATGTCAAACGTGTAAACCATTTTATGTGTTGTTAATCTGATGTTAATCGCATTATTTGGGGTGGGTAAATATAACTTACACTATTTGTGTAAAAAAAGAGTAGACGAATGTATTCATCTTTTGATGATTGTCAATTTGGATATGTTGTAACATACAGGCGAGACATTGTGGGACATTGTGGTAATACTGACTTTGCATATCTTGCAAGTTTGTGTTACCTGTATACTGTATATACTTTTGTTTTCGTTTTCTTTTTTTGTTTGTTACCTCTATTTTGTATTTCTGCGGAATGCAAAATACAGACGAAGTTGCATCAGCGCAGTTTGTCAATAAAGTTTATTTTTGAAGCCAGGCAAGATGGCGGATTATGACTTGACAACGAAGATAGCTCAATTTCTGGACCGGCATTTGGTGTTTCCTCTTTTGGAATTCCTGTCTGTGAAAGAGGTAGAAGTGATTTTTTATTGTATAACGCATACACATAAACTGGGGTTGTTTATTGGGGGGTATTTATACATAAAAACACGGTTGTTGTGAGCACCGACTCATCCCCAGCTGGCTAGGCTATCTGTCACGTTAGATTACATTAGATAAACAGACAGTCAGTTAGGCTAGTGGCTACCATATTATTAACTAATGTACTGTTATTGATAGTAGCAGTCTATTGCTACGACTCTGCAAATTCTTATTTTTTTAGGGCTTTTACTTACAAGCTTCTTCTTATTATTATTATTATCGTCACCTAGCGTGTTAGCTAACGTTTCAGCCATTAGTTTCAGATTAACGTAAACGGATTAAAGTTGGTTAAAACCGGATGAAGGGCATGAGTAGCACACATGTCCTGTCGTTGTTTCTCTTTTCTGTTTCGTACACTTGTTTCTAAATGTCAATGTGTGTCCCACAGGAAACTAAATATTTTGAATTTGTAATAACAGATATACAATGAAAAGGAACTTCTTCAAGGAAAGCTGGACCTCCTCAGCGAGACAAACATGGTGGATTTCGCCATGGATGTGTACAAAAACCTGTACCCGGACAAGGAAATTCCACACTGTAAGAACAGAGCACATCAATAGTTTGTTTTGATTCCATCCGCGAGGCAACTTTATTTATATAGCACATTTTAGCAACAAGGCAATTCAATTACTTTACACTAAACATTAAAGAGCAATAAAACAAAACCAAATAAATAGAATGGCTTAAATATAATAAAACAGGCATTACATGCAAGAATCCAAGATACAGTAAAGTGTAAGAACTTAGCAATTGGTTTATTTAAAAAAATATGATTAATTGGTTTAAAAAAAGCCAGTTCAGACAGAAAAGTTTTCAACCTTCATTTAAAGGGAGTTTAATTCCAGATATGGGGTGCATAATAACTGAATAGCTTTCTTTTCATAGCATTTTTTCTGCCATAACATCTAGCTTTCAAACAGATAACATCTTTAGCACTAGGTGTGTCCAAAAGCTTTTAGGTGGAAATTATTAATCATGGTTTATTTAATACATTTAAGCAAATGTAGACAGACAATCAGTCGTGTATTGAACCATTTAGTCAAAGGAAATGATACAGTTGATGTCTTGTCATGTAGCCTCTGTGCCTGTGATGTCCCAACATGGACCAGCCACCTGAGCAGAACATAATAGTACCGTCATCTGGAAAGTACTTGGTCAGAAAATATGTTCTTGCCTACATCTTACTGTTTTGTGCTGTTGATTTTCCAACCACATATTATTGGGGTTAACTGTTTTTAGTTTTTCCTCTTAACCACTGCTGATGTAGCAACATTGTGTGAGTGTGAGAATTGTTTCCGTTCCAGCTCTGAGGGAGAAGAGGAGCAGTGTGGTGGCCCAACTGAAGCAGCTCCAGTCAGAGACAGAGCCAGTTGTCAAGATGTTTGAAGACCCAGAGACAACTCGACAGATGCAGTCCACAAGGTCAGATCACCTTGTCACAGAAATGCATCCGTCTTAAATACTTCTTCTGATGCTCATTCTATATTATAGTGTTGACATTATTATAACACATGTGAAAGCATGTATTTGGACTGTAAATGGCTCATCTTTGTTTTATTCTTCATCAGAGATGGCAGGATGCTCTTTGACTATCTTTCAGAGAAACACAATGTAAGTTAAAAATGGTAAAAGGATTCGTTCACACACCTATTGTCGTATACAGAATGCACTGCGTCTTTTAAGGCAGGTTGCACAATGCGCTTTTGTTTCCATAACAACCAGCTGCCACTGTAAGCCAGCAGGACTGTTTTCCAAATCGGAGAATCTTAAAACATCCAACACCACCCACCAACGTGCTCATTAATGTGCATCAGTGTGCACACTCAATAATGAGAGTAACTACTTGAAACTTTTCTGCCAATGGTTTCTTTACTTTACCTTTTTTTGTATAAGCTATAAAACAGATATTGTCCACACCATGTGCACTACCCTCAAAGAAGGGATTGTTGTCATTATGAAAAAGAACAGGCTTTGTTTTGCCTAGAAAGATGAAAGATGCCAACACATTCTCCAATCAGCCAGAGTCTGTCAGCCCTGCATCCTCTCACAGTTAGCTTTCTTTGAGGAAAAAATAAAGCAAAGGCGCTAGCAGTTTGGAAAACAGTGGATTAGTGGACTGCACTGCAGGACTTTTGACCATTGACATCCATGTTCATTATAACTTTGATAATGTGCCACACCTTTTTAAAATTGAATTTCCCCTTGGGAATAATACGTTACCTCCATATTACTGGATGCTGGTTAGTTTTCAACCTTGTTCAATGTGATTTTAAATTTATATTTCCTTTGTTTATATATTTCTTAGTTTCGCCAAGAATACCTGGACACACTGTACAGGTACGCCAAATTCCAGTACGAGTGCGGTAACTACTCTGGGGCTGCAGAATACCTGTACTTCTTCCGTGTCCTGGTAAGAATAACCACATGAGAATATAAAATGTTTAATAGATTCAGTTGTGTTCATCTGTTTTTTAAAATTATATTTCCAAAACACTGCGCAGTCTGTTTTGATTATGATACCCTGAACTTGTTGCTCTCTACTTAGGTTCCCTCAACAGACAGGAATGCCTTGAGCTCTCTGTGGGGGAAACTGGCCTCGGAGATCCTGATGCAGAACTGGGAAGCAGCCATGGAGGATCTCACTCGACTAAGGGAGACTATAGATAACAATGTAAGTGAAGAATACTTTAAGATGCTTACAGATGTTATGAAGATTAGCTAATTTTACTAGTGTTTACATTAGCATTATAGAGATCAAATGAGATGAGCCAAGCAGCACGTAGCAACATGGAAGGATACTTGCCGTTTCTGGTAAACTCTGAAGCAAATTGCTTTACAGTTCAGAGTGGAGCTCATTCAGAATCAGTACCAATGTATCCTGACTGAAATCAAATAAAAGTCTACCCAGGAAAGTCAAATAAATGATCTAGTGCTATTTATAGGTAATTTACCTCAGAAGTTACCATGTGAACCTGCTTCTTGACCGTTTTTCTGCATTTGGCGGGAAGGTCATTGAACGTTGGTCTGAATTGTATTCCTAGGTATTCTTGTTCTAAAAACATTGCCTGATTCAACATTCCATAACATCTACCATTTCTACCCTCTCTCCTTTCAGTCTGTGAGCTCTCCTCTCCAGTCCCTCCAGCAGAGGACCTGGCTCATCCACTGGTCCCTCTTTGTGTTCTTCAACCATCCTAAAGGCAGAGACAACATCATTGAGCTCTTCCTCTATCAGCCTCAGTGAGTCTAGTCTAGCTGGTAGCGTGGCATGCCCTCATACTCTGCTTCTGACTGGCTGGTAGTCCTTATAATAATTTATAATCTTTATTGAGCCCCTATGGGGAAATTTGAATTTACAATTACCTTACCTAACCAACAAAGATGGAACAGAAGTCAGATGCCTCACTCTGTAGCTAAAACCATAAGGAGCTCGACACACAGGGCACAGTGCAGCATCCAGTACAACAAAAATATGGTGTTTTTTGAAAAATAAACCACATAAACTTATTCTGGTTCAACCTCTAAATGCAATTATGAACCTGAAATTGAGCATAATATGTTTACTTTGATGACACTGTGTGCTGCCTTTGTGTTTTTTAGGTATCTGAATGCTATCCAGACAATGTGCCCACACATCCTGCGATACCTTACAACTGCAGTTATCACCAACAAAGACGTACGAAAGCGCAGACAGGTGCTGAAGGATTTGGTGAAAGTCATTCAACAGGTAAGGTTAATAAATGCAAGCCGATTTGGCTCTGGGATTTAGTCAACATGTGAATGGTGGTTTCTCTCACACTTCCGCAGGAGTCGTATACATATAAGGACCCGATCACAGAGTTTGTGGAGTGTCTCTATGTGAACTTCGACTTTGACAGCGCCCAGAAGAAGCTAAGGGAATGTGAGTCGGTAAGGATAGCTTCCTAAAGTTTCTCCTGCTTGACAGTGTGTGTTTGTCATGGTGCACAGGCCTAAATTGCCCTATAAAAGTTGGCTGTCTCCTGAGACTGAGGGGTAATATGAAGCTTCCATTAGCTGTGGTGCTTGATCTCCTGAGTCCCAGGCATTTTACTTGCCAGCTATTGAGCCTCAGCAAATCCATGTCTGGCCTGATTTGCTGGCTCTTAACTTTTATTCATTTTGATTTTCAAAGCGGAACAGCTGTCAGATTTGGGGCTCGGTTGCCTTCTCTTTAGAAACCCTTGACTGCAGTTTTTAAGTTGTGTCAAGGGACAACTTTGTGCATTTTCTCAGCATTCTGATCAATTGGCTTTTACTCCTCTTGTGTAAATCATGCCGTGATTGCGAAGGCCTCAACTACGCTGTCAGATATGGAGTGTGAGCATAATGACAGAAGAATAAAGAAAGTTCATTAAGTCATTCTGTTGTCATGGATTCCACTGGCTTTTAATGACCTGGGGAATTTAAAAGTACATGTTTTTGTTCATATTCCCTCTAGAGATCAACAGCTTATACTAATGAAATGAATAAAAACCACACAATGTTTTTCTCTGGCTGTTTCTTTTTTAAGAAGAATTCAAGTTTTCTGTTTCAGAACTTTTTGATTTATGTAAGATGTTAATTTCTGCAGAGGAAGAAAAATATATATTTTTTTCTTTGTTACAAGATGTGAAAAATATTTAATGAACTTGAAACAATGGCACCTCATTTTGTTTACTACAGCAAAGTGATGGATAATTGGATTTCTTTCACAAAAAACACTCCTTGTAAAATAACACTGCCACATCTCCTTGAAAATCCCAGATATTAATATATTCATAAATGTAATGTCTTCTGGAGATTTGAGGTGGCCAAACGTCCCATTTGATGTTTCTGGGATCGTTCCTTTAAAACCACAGATAGAGAAGTCACAACATAATCTCTGACCAAACACTCTGCAGGGCTCATGTCTGGTGATCGCTTTATGATTCATGTTGGGTGGCGGGCTGGTTCCATGTTTACTCTTAAAAGAGCTTGGTGACAATGATGGAGAAAAAAAGTTAACATCTTGTTGTGTAACCGTACATAACCTCAAAAGACATGCATTGTTTATATAGCTGTGATAGTTTCTGTGATAATTTGGCTTGGGTTTTATGGAAAAGCAGAACATTTTCTTGGGATTGTCTTTAAACCGTCTTTCATCTCAAACCTTATATATCTCAACATCAGTACACGATTTAACCTCCACACCACAAGAAGCTCCTATACAGCAGATAACCTATATTAAATAATCGAAAAAAGTTTCTCTGCAAGCATATATATATATATATATATATATTTTTTTTTTTTTCATACACCTTCTATACATGCAGGTTTATAAAGTGATTTACTTTGTTCCTTCAGGTTCTTGTGAATGACTTCTTCCTGGTTGCTTGCCTTGAGGATTTCATTGAGAATGCCCGTCTCTTCATCTTTGAGACCTTTTGCAGGATTCATCAGTGTATCAGCATCAGGTAAACGTTGTCGTAATAGGTGTTCTGGTCAGGAACAGTGTGTCCACTCCCTTGTATTTGTGAAAGCAGTTTCTGAGAAAACACTGAAAGATTTTTTCAACTTATCTGTGCAGATGTTCTGCTGTGATTTTACTTCTCAGGGCTGCCACTGTAATTCATGGTGGTGTTCATGTCCTAGTTTTTCAAGAATATTCAACAGTGAATTGTAAAAAGGGAAATAGGGGACTTTGGATTCCCTCAAAATATAGTACTTAACTAAAATGCATCCCTCCTCCTTCACTCTCTCCGCTCAGCATGCTGGCAGACAAGCTCAACATGACTCCAGAGGAGGCGGAGAGGTGGATCGTCAACCTCATCCGTAACGCCAGACTCGATGCCAAGATCGACTCCAAACTGGTGGGGCTCTGGATTTACTGCTCTTCAAATCACCAAGCCTAGCATAAACGGCTCAGTTTAGACTACTAATGTAGGTAGTATAGTAGGATAGTTAGTGCAATATATTTATTTTTGCTTTTGTAAGACTGAAAGCAGCATCTAAGGATTTAAGTGGTGGTGCGCTTACCACTTCTTTGGTAGTCAGTCCTTCAGAAATATAAATTCTTGTGAATTTGTTCCTCAGGCTCATGTGGTGATGGGCAACAACGCGGTGTCGCCGTACCAGCAGGTGATCGAGAAAACCAAGAGCCTGTCCTTTCGTAGCCAGATGCTGGCAATGAACATAGAGAAGAAGATGGCCCACAGCAACAGGAACGAGGTAGACAAAACACTAAACCTGTAGGGAAGGGAACTTTTATTACCTTTAGTTGTGTTTACTGTTAGGGGTAAGAGGATATTAATGTAGCATAGGGCTGGGTGACATGGACCAAAAATCATATCTTTGTATTTTTAGCTGAATAGCGATTAATGTTATTTATATCGGTAATTTCCTTCAAAGTGGGCTAAATATTTAACTGGAAGCCAAAGCCACATGTTAGATGTCACAAGCACTTAAAAGCATTAAAACGGACTGTGATCAAATCAAATGTGAAGACAGGGTTTTAGCTACAAAACCTGTTAATGAGAAAATATCTCAAATAAATAGCCTGTATTAAATAAAAACATAAAAACTGGCTACTAATCTACTTTTGGAACAAATCTCTTTTCCTCTTTAAAAAGTAGTTTGAGTTATTGTTCTAATGTTTGTTTTGTTTTTGTGATATTTTTCTCAGACACCAAACTGGGCTGCTCAAGACTCCGGCTTCTATTAAAACTGAAATCTGCTTCAAGAGGATGAAGATGGCTTTAAAGGATATTATTCAGGCTTTTTTTATTGAATTCAGTAATTTATCAGTTTAGAAACTATTGTTATTTATTAACTGGCAACTTCTTTAAGGTATTACTTATTAAGTGGACATTCTCTTCATCATAACTTATTTGGAATCTGGTGTGTGTTAATTAAGTGATAATCTTTCTGTTATTCACCCAAATCATCCAACCAGAACTGTGCTAAATTAACATTAAACTTTATTTTCGAGATTTGTTTCCTCTTCCCTTACTTAACAACTGCCCACTAGATGGTGCACTTGGCTTATTTTTGTTTCCTGCTGTCTACAAACAGTTGTAGCATTTCAGACTCTCTGCCAGGCTGTAGTTCCTAAAACACTGTTTGAATTTAAAATTTGCTATGATTTATCGTAAAACTATGAATATACTGATACAAAATTGATCTCTAAATAAAATTAAAAAAAACAATTTGGAAGGATACTCAACTTCGATCTCCTGCAATGTAGGAAAGGCAAAAATGATTTGGTAATTGAGAAGGGACACTGTTGATGTGGAGATCAAATCAGATCTCAGACACATCAGTCAAAACTTCATTTTCCAGGCTCCTCTGTCTATTGTCAGTTGGTTGTTTCTTCTTGTGCAGAAAATGTTTAACCACACCTTTTTTTCTAAATATGGAATGATGCTGCAAAGCCTACTCACTTTGTATGTCACAGTATATCCTCAACAAATATTTGACTAGTGTAAATGTACTGTAAAACTAGTCTTCAGTACACAGTGACATGCAGCTTTAAGAAACAGGTTTTATTTAAACATGTTAGGTGAGTTGTAAGGGTCAAAGGGCACTCTAAGTCACCTTTCTGACACATGAGATCTACAGAAGAGTGGTATGTGCAGTTTCTCAATCACCTCTGTCAAAATACTGCTGGCAGGTGTTCAGGTAAAGAGGGGACTTTGCCCCAGGTGCATTCCTGAGTCGCCCCTCAGAATTACAGCCTCTTGGTCCATGTGAGAGAACTCCTTCAGCCTGGGATGTTCAGCCTGGGAGTGGCTGACAGTTATTTCTGCTGCTGTGACTTCTCGCCACTCCTCCAAACTGTTTTCCTTACCAAACACACACACACACACACACTTTTCCAGGACTCAGTAACACAACACACACATGCAAGCTAACACATGCTAACACACACACTTAGAGCTGACGTGGGCTAAGGTCTGTGCACGGCTCCTTTTTGAACAGCTGGTATCCATCTGTGGTTGCCGTTGCTCTAGCTGCTGCTTCTTCCTGTTGATGTAGGCACTGCGGCTGCCCTGAGAGGACACAAACCGGCCCACTGCAACCCATTCATGAGCTCTGCCGCAGTCACACTCTGGGAATCAGACTTAGATAGTCTGTTAGATAGATACTAACCAGGCTTCAGCATGGATATCCTGACAGCATGGGCTGTTTCTAACCCAGCTGTGGCCCGGCTCCTCTGGGTCTTAGTTCTGGTAGTGGCCACCCTCCTGGTCTGGTTCTTCTTCTTCTGCTGCTACAGTTGGAACCGGAGATCCTCGCCTTCCCTGGAGAGGTATCTGGCAGGTAGGTGGGGCCCTCAACCCCTTACTGTGAAGTTTTAACTTTAAATATTCAGGCTTAGTTTGACAAAGAGGAACACAAAGTGGAATTTTTTTTTTCTCCAAGTCCGGTAATTGTAAATTGTTAGTGTTTCCTTTCCAAGACGGCAGTATCCACATTTTCCACAAAGTGCCAGCTCTTGTTAAATCTTCCTTCATTTTGTGGTTGTTCTGATTACTGTTTAAATGTGCTTGTACGCATGTGAGAGAATACAATGGATCTTTCATATGTTTTAGTGCAATAAAACATGTTTATTTTTAGGATGTTGCTGTGAGCAATCACAGGCATACTTTTCGGTTTAACTAAGAATGTGAAACTACACTTTAGTTGTGTGCCACACTCCAGAATGTGAGCTTATGATGTGTTACAAATGTGACATGATGTAACATAGCTCAAGCCTAAGTTACAGTGATTTGGGTCATGGTAACCTGCATGTCACTGCAAGAAATGTGCTTTTGCAATGAACCATAACCTTGTCATCTCTGTTGCACTATGGATATTTTAAAGCAACATCATGTTTAGCCCATGATGTGGGTAGTTGGAAAAAAAGGATTGTCTCACATTTTGTGTTCCTATATTGTTCTGACTAAGGTAATATTTGATTATTTTTTTTCATACAGTGATGGTGAAGCACTCCAAATCCAAAGCCCCAACTCAGGTGAGAACATCTCTCTCATAAAAGCGACTTTGTTCTGTCCGTTTTAATGAACAACTTCTTTATTTGAATTAAAAGTGCAAAGAAAAAAAGGAAAACACTTGTCATGCATAAAATTTCTGCATTACCACAATGAAGTCTTCAAAGTGCGGTCTGCTTTCTTTGATCATTCATCTTGCATCTCAGCTTGCAATGCCTCCTTCATACTTCAGAGGTCCTCATTCACTTGTCCTTTGCTCAGTTTCATACAACCAGCTAACAAGCTTGACAAGTTCATTATTACTTCTTTAGTGAGCTCAACCATATTATTTGACTGAAACCCAGCTTAGCATGAGTTCCTGAAGAAGGTCAGCAGCATTTAAATTGGTAAACTGCTTGCACATAATTGTTAAACTTTATTGGTGTGTGTGGAACTATTTCTTTAAAACCCTGTCAATAATTATGAAATAATAATTGACAACATTTTCATATTTAAAATGTTAACAAGACTAAGAGTCTCACTAACAAAGCTAACATGATGATGTATGGCAATTGTAATGTTTACCATATTCACCATGTTAGATAATGTTAGCATGCTAAGTTTCTTATTATAACAAGCAAAGTACAGCTTAGGCTGCTGGGAATGTTCGTTTTGCAGGCAAAGTTAAACGTTGAACAGTTAAAACAAACTGATGATAGCGCTAAATTAAAATTTAATGAATAACCAAAGTTAATACAATTTATCCTAAGGGGTACTAAAGTAGCTGAACATGGTCTGAACCAAATTTCATGGCAATCCAATAGTTGTTGAGACATTTCACTAAAAAAACTAAAATGTTAACCTCATGGTGGCGCTAGAAGAAAAGTCAGTGGAACACCAAAGACATGCGGATGAATCATCTCGGAACAATAAATGCCTGTACCGGATTTAGTGTCAATCCATCCAGTAGTTGTTCAGATATTTCACTCTTGACCAAATTGGCTAAAACCTTTCAGAACCTAATGTTAAGTTTTTTTCACTTGTGTAGCACTGCAGTGTTTAAACCTCTGTATCCTGTTTTTACGTTTGATGTGCTTTCTCAGTAACAGGGGGAAGTGATGCATTTAATGTTTCCAGCATGAGCAACAGTGTTCCTTCATACAGTGAATACAAGAGGAACTGGCTTTTGCTAAAGCACGAAACAAAGTGCATTGTTCTTCAAAGACATGTGAACAGCATGCAACACTGATGCATCTACTACACTTTGTGAATACAAGTCATACAGTGTGCAATACACCAATCTAATGGACCTTCTTCAGCTCTAACCCCCTCTTGTCCCATCTCGTTGTTTACATAATTCCTATGTAATCTATGTAGTGTAATATAACATCTCAACAGCTGCAGCTTTATCACGTGGAAATTCCATTACTAAGTATCCTACGTGTGGCTCATGTTATACTGAAATATCTGCAACTGTACTGGCCTCACTCAGTGTGTTTTGGCACAGTTATTCTGAGTTGGTACACAGTGGAGAAGCACTGTGCAGTCATTGTGTGTGATAAGCTTGAGAGGCTCTCTCAAATGGCTCCATGAGTGAAGCCCTTTGTCTGTTTGGCCATAACACCCAACAGAGGTCCATTTCGTCCCGCAGCAGCCAGTGTATGGACAAAGAGACATGTGAGGTCTCCGTATGGAGAACAGAGCTGCACAAAGCTACTGATGTAATTCATTGACCATAAGTTATTAGGCTGTCAGTCTCTATGTTGAATCCAAACACATATACACAAAGCTAAATACTGTATAAGCATGCATTTCCATGTTTTAGAAGAATGGGTAGCGGTTAAAGGTCAAACTGCAATCACTGTAGTGCAATAATTTCTTCAAAAGACACTTTGAGGCCGTAGAAGGGGACAATGAATATTCCCATTGTAATCTGGCGTCTTCTGGTGGTTGGAGGTTAGAGCAGAGCTGAGCGCCATTATATTTCTATGTGTCACGCTGTGGAATAGGTGAATGATTTCATTATGATTGCATGTGATTTTCTATAACAGACTGAACGAAAGGCTTGTTCATTTTTTTGACAATGGAAATGTCTCTCATGCATTTTGTTTTAATTCACAGCAAAGAGAGGTACGGTGGCCCTGAGAGCTTAACACACTGCGACTTCCAAAAACAAATTTGTGAATTTCTTTTCTCTCTATTTGCTTGTGTTGTCTTAAGATGCAGTGTGTTACGTTTTCTGCCTTAGAAAGGATAATAACTCCTTTTAAGATATGGCATGCCTAAGAACTCTTAAAGGCTCATAGCTGCATGATGATATGTAAGACAGAAGTTATTCATTCAGAAAGAAAATTATCTACTGTTCATGACTCCTCCCAAAGGATATAGAAATGATTGTAATTTGACACATAATAGACTTTACTGTATGAACATTGGCATTTACAATTGTATAGCTCATCCACTGTAATTAAAATGTGAAACTTTTTTGTAAGTCAAGTAAGAACTTACTTAACTCTCACAAGTTCCACAGTTCCCACACTATATGATATCACTTTCACGCAAAAAACTTTTTTGGTATTTTAATTCCTCTTCATGGAATTTCAGCAGCAGGAAAAACCAAACCTCATTTGTTTACCTGTCAGCACTAATCATAATCAATGGCCTCTAAATAAGGAGGCTTTTGTCGAGCTCAGTTGGTGCATGCCAGATATCGAGAGCAGAGCGCTGCTGTTTTCTCTAATTGGAGAATGGACTTTCCTTAAAGCAAAACTAAAAACTAAAAAAAGCCTTAATTTGGAAAAATTGAACTTGTGTTTTTTCTTCCTAAACTACGTTTTTTGACAGAATGGGAAAGCCTCTGAAACATGTTGTAGCTGAAAGTCAGAACTAAAACCTTTTGAATAAAAGTATGTCAGAGAGACCATTGCTTAAAGCTAACACAGTAGGGACAACTCTGTTGTGAGGATCAGGTTAATAATGACGTTAAAATAATTAAATGCACTTTGTCATTTCAGAGGAAGAAAAAGCTTAAAGAGAAGCCAGCTGCTTCTGTCCAGTCAGAGAAAGTTGTGGTGAAGGAGCCTGTGGCCCTTGGACAGGAGCCGACATGTCCAGCAGTCAGGAAAAGGAAGAGACGACCTCTTAAAGTCGGCATGGAAACTGTGACTGCAGTGAGATCACAGAAGGTGAGGAATGTTTCTCCACTGTTTCGTTTCCTGGCAGTGCAGGGCTGCATTCTCCACTGTGTTTGGTTTACTAAGTCCGTTTTGGACCTTTTAATACAATTTATTTGGATTTGAGCTGTTCTGAGGTCTAAGCTGTTGTAAACTTAAAGTGCAGAAATAATGCGTGTTGATTTTGAACACTTTTTGTTCACGCAACAACACGGAATGTGGGTACAGAAACTGCATTTTTTGCTAACTGTTGTAGTTTATTGTGGCTATGAAGGCAGTGGATGCATAACATGGATCCATAACATAACCCTTGAGCAATGTTAAAAGTTTTTTAGCAGCTTCAGCTCAAACAACAATATATTTTAGTGCACTTAGTTGTGTATTTTCTTTATTTTTTTAAAAAGAATCCTTAATGGTGATTAATAAGTACTGGACTTTTAGGAAAAAAATATGCATTCAATACCTTTTATGTATTACTTAAAATATACATTTTAATCCAGATCTGTGTCATCTTTGTGTGGGCAGTGTGTTTAGATGAACAGTGTTTAGCTCGGTGCCAATGCATGGAGCTCGGAGCAGCTGAGGTCCGCCGAGATCCGCCGGATGACGGGAGGCAATGCGGTTCTCGGCAGACCTCTGTGACGTGTCGCATCATCGGCAGACCTCAGCTGCTCTGCTCAGCTAGGAGCCACACACCGTTGATCTGCACACACTGCCCACACCACCATGACACAGAGCTGGATGTAAATCAGTAAAATATCTCTTTAAGCATCATAAAACATGAGTGCTGTCAAACGATTAAAATATTTAATTCAGATTAATCACGTTAATGTCATAGTTGACTTGCAATTAATCTCAAATTTGTATCTATTCTAAATGTACCTTGAATTCTTTTTGTCCTTTTATTTTTTCTCATTTTAATGGTCTTATCAACATAGAAAAGTGGATCGGCTTGCTATGTGCAAATGTTTTTTTTTTACTGACAACAACATTGGCATATAGCTTATTGTAGTGTTCAATTTCAAGTGTAGTATTCTCACAAGGAGCGAATAATCTCTCACACAATTTAACACTGTCCATCAATAAAAGGGTGAAAAAAATACTTTGATGAGGGGGCGGAGAATTCACATCAGCTGTGTGCTTGGCCATCCAGTGGTATTTCCGACTGGACGTGCTGCGATGATAGCTCAGTTCACAACGACAAAATTTGCAGATCACTTTGCTCTTGTCAATGGAACCAGTTGGCAACTTTCAAAAAGTAAACTTTCCATTCAGAATCTTATTGGCATCCATTTTGGGGTCTCGCGCTCGCCATCCACTCAAAACGTAACGTTACTACTCTTTGGCCGGCTCGCAAGCCCAAACAAATGTGCGTGGCATGGCTGTTGTTTTGTTTACGGTCTAGCTAGATCCGGTGTGGTGTTGTAGTTTTCCTACCGTTACTAGAAAACTAGAAAGTTTACTAAGCCAAAAAAAACGTTAATCTCGCGACAAAAACATTAAAGGCGTTAAAACGGATTTGCGTTAATAACGCGTTTAACTGACAGCACTATAAAAAAATGTGTTCCATGAACACATTTTTATCAGCAAATTAGTAATACCATAGAGTACGCAACTGGTTTTTCAAGTAGCCTATTCAAACGTGCAAACTTCAAGCAATCACCCGGAAATTATTTTTATTTATAATAAAATAGCCTTTATTGTTCACATGGCTTGTTTCCAACTGAAGGATTTACCACAGCATCCTTCACCTTCTTCTGAGCTCCACTGCTCTCTGGCTTCATAAAGCACTTGGTTGATCAGGTTGACCCTTCAGCACAATGGGTACTAAGCTGGCACAGACACTGGGATTCAGAGCTGATGGCATGCATCGTTTATGAACACAAGAATGGGCTCAGAGTGCGATTGAGCCAGCACGTCAGCTCCCCCAGCCCCCGACTCCACCGTGCCCTTTGCTTCATTCTGTAAATGGGAGAACTAATAATGTAGTAGGGCCACACAATCAAGCAATATATCATTCATGTTGTTGTTATTACATAATGGCTCAGCATGACAGTTTTTAATTTGACTCAGTACAACTTGGCCCCGTTTGGAGCGAAGAATAAACTTGAAAAACATGACGTAGAATAAACTACTCACAAGGCAAAAGAAGTTTAAATGGAACAGATTTCCTGATTAATAGTTCTGTTGATTTGCATTTTCATGACATCAAAGTGCAGACAGGTCAGCTGGCAGAAACTACACATTGAATATACAGTAGACTAATTGAATGTTGGACTGCCAGTAACCGCAGTTTTTCATATTCAAGGTTCACATGAAAACTTGAATAGTAGTTTAATGTATGGGCCAAGTCTATTTTGGAGATATCTTTGTTTTTATACATCATGAGGTCAGTGTATTTCAACCTTGATAAAAAAAATACTTAACACAAGGTCATGCTTTTTTTTATGGGATTGAGTTACTCAGTTTACTTGGAGAAGGATTTATTTGTCTTCACTTTGGATATATCAGGCTATTATACTTTAAAACAACCAACTTCAAACTTGGAATTACAAGGCTCTGCCAGGGTTAAATACATTTGTCCAAAACAGCTGGCAAAATGATTGTCAACTTTTTTTCTCTCCATTTAATCCCAAAAGATCCCTTTTAAATAATAAATATTGTTGATATAGTACTAATGACGAACTTGAGTGGGAATCTAACACCACTTCTGTCCAGAGCACATGCATATGGGTTAAAATTACACTTGATGTAAGTTAGGGTATATAATCAATATGCTTACAATCAGAGCAGCCATCTGTTTCCACTTGCAGGACAGATGCTGAGCTCAGCAGTAGTGTGCTGGCATTCTGGCATCCCGAAGGTGTGAAGTTCGAGTAGAATATGTGTGAATATAATTGATTTATGATCGTTTATTCACTCAAAATGGTAACAATAAGGAAAACAATAGCCTGATACATACTGTAGTTCTTCCACGAGCTTTACATGAAATCATTGGCACTAAGAAAAAAAAAACAGACTGAACGGTGTAACGTGTGAAGAGGTCCCTGCCTCCGCACGCTGCGATCAACCTGATCGGAGCTCACATGCGCACCGAGCATGCAATCAGATCTCTCCTCTCATCTTCACCCTAATGCGTGCCTGTTGTTTAGCGACAACTTCAACCAGCAGGGAGGCATGCAGGCGGAGGCAGCAGATTCTTCCTCTTTGCTCGCCCTGCAGCCCGGATCAGTCCAGGTCTGACCGGCTGAACATCCCGGAGCACAGTATAGCCTACTGCAGGACGCAGGCGCGACCCTCGCTGCGGCTGAGGATGATGCTTCTCTAAGTTTGAGATTGACCTAACTGGGACGAATTCGCCGACGGCACCACTGCAAGAAACATATTTTTGCGATTGTACATCTGGGACCAAACACAGCTGTCATCATGGATATTTTTAGCGTGAGTAAACCTACAGATAGGCCTACAGATTATCCATAATTCATGTTTTGCCGCATCGCCGACGCTGGTAATCACATGATTTAGTGGCACTGAAAAAACCCTCCAGGTTAGAAAAAGAAAATCCGAGCTATCTCCACTATAAGAACATGCGATTTTAATTTTTTTTGGTGCATATTCTAAACCTGCCAAACAGCAGGAGAACCTCTCAGGTCTCTCATCACTGCAGCCTGCAGGTCAAATATTTCATGTGTGACGACGATGCAGTGCAGCTCTTTTTGGGAAGTATCCAGACTTGACAGCTTTATCTGTCAAGTGATGATCAACATATCCACTCTTAATGAAGTTCATCCCAGTTTTAAGGGGAGAAGACATAGAGAGAGAGAGAGCAAAAAAGAGAGAGAGAGAGAGGAGTGTGTCAGTGTGATTCAACCACTGTTCATACCACCACACACCACATAACTTTCTTCCATTTGTCCTGAGAGTTTCAGGAGCATACTATCTACACCTCCTCAGGGTTGCCTGGTAACTATGGACCAACCTGAGGTTTTCAGGTTGCTTGGGTGAAGGCCACACAAGAAAGCAAAGCAGTCTAAATAGTACTGGGTAAGAGACAGAAGGTGAGGAGTAATAATGTCATTAGAGATGTTTATTAGGTGTACTATTAGGTCAAAGCAGTAGATGATTGCTCAGTACTGAATAGATCAAGAATCTGCACAGTGATGATTAATTTACAGATTGCCTTAAACAGGAAAAGGACTCACACTTTGCTGCCTGACTAAAGGATTATGTATATTAAGGCTAAATGTGATCACTTTCTGTGGTGCCTGAATGCAATCTTAAAATATCTCCTCTGCTGTGCATAGGGGTTATTATATATATATATATATATATATATATATATATATATATATATATATATTTGTATATTATAAGATATGAATGTTTAACATGGCTCCCTTACTGTAGCCTTAGCCATTAAAACAACCCAGTCTGCATTTTTGTAAAGTTTTTGTACAATATCTTGTATTGTATAGACTAAATCCTAGAAGTCAAGGTGAACCCAAGCACCAGTATTAGCTGACAAATAGTGGTTACGTAAATGCACGTGTGTCCAATAAAATCCGTCATTGAACTGCCACAGGAAAGTACAAAGGGTTACTGCTCTACTTTCACAGGCAAACACTGTTATTGGTTTGTCCACTACATATTGAGGTGTGTCATGATGAGCTGACTGGCAAAACACACGTTTTCCTGAAAAGCAAACTCCCGTACAGGTGAGGTAATATAATGTGTCATGTGCAAATGTTCTTTATCATTTTTTTGCCAGACTGACACCATATATATGTATATACAGTATATAATAACAATATAAGAAGTAAACAATGTTGCAGTAGGCTACTGCAGTTGAAACAACAAGCAGCCATCTCAAAATAGAATTTAGCTCAATCATAACCTGAATGTGAACTGTATTGGATGCACTATAGACAATACTCTGTCTTGGGACTTTTGGTCCTGTCTGCTCCTGTCCAATCAGAGAGACTGTGGCAGTGCAGCCAGCGCCCCTGTGGGGAGCATCCTCATGGTGCTGGATGGTGACTCAGCTGAAAAGGAAGCTGGGAGCGTGGTGACGTTGTAGAGTGCATCAGCAGCACCTGCCCTGCTCCTCCCAGCAGCTCTCTAAATGTTTCAGGCCTGGAGGCTTTTGGGGAAAAACAGTTCTTCAGATGGCAGTCAGAGCACTGGGCAACACTGAGCTTGTGTCCTGGTTACTGCACATTAGGTCTAAATATAGACGCTCCAATTATGGCTGGCCAATCGTAATATTATATGATTGTGTAATATTAATCTAAACTACTAATTTTATATTATTGCCCAGTCCTGCTCCAGAATATTGTTTTAATTACTGACATACAGCCTCAATATAACATGTTTTATTTGGAAATTACTGAGGAAAAAGTGTGGGTCATATTATATCTGAGGACTAGATTATTGCATTCACAACTGCTCAAAGTTTATTATTAATGGATAAGGACACCTGTGTTTACCACAGGTTACTTAATGTTGGCTTAATTGAGCATTGCATTATGGGTTTTTATGTTAAGCTAGCGATTTCATACCAAACAGTCAACCGGTATTTAGCCCCAAAGTTTCTAGATTGGGCCCATTTAATTTTAACGTTATAATTCTTGCTGCCACGAGGGGCATTTAATACTAGCTATTAGCCGAGTCCTAACGACGTTTCCGAAAATTTGACTCTATTAGTCTATTAATCTAATTTTGACTCTCTGGCGGGCAATAAATGTGTCACAGAAAGTCATGCTAGATGGTAGGTTGGCTAGCTAGCTAAGTCCTCAAAGACAGCTATCGCTAATTACCGGTAAAGTTCGTAGTTATAGCTATAGATAAAGTTAACGTTAGCTAACTAGCTAACAATGTCAAATGGGTAGCTCAAACCAAGCAATCTGATTAATTCACTGCCGTGATATAATTGAATTACATTAGTTAAAGGACTCTGGTTATTATATCACGTCACGGCTATGGTCCTAAAACTGACTGCTTACAAAAACTTGAGGGGAGAGGGTGTGAGGAACGGGACTAAAAAACCGAGGAAGGGAATGCATTTCCGTCATTTTGCTAACAAGGGGAATATACCCCCATACCCCATCTCAAGTCGCCTGCTTTCTCTCTCACTCTCTCTTTGAGATTTTTTGACCCCCCATGCCTATTCTTGTCTTATCACTATGTCCATCCAGACCATGGAGGAGGTGAAGGACAAGCCCAAGAGGAGGCCTCTAGTCAGGGCTGCGTCAGAGGAGAGCTCCAGTGATCTGAGTTCAGTAATGTACTCTCCATCCCCTGGAGACACGCTGCCCTGGAACCTGCCCAAACACCATCGCATGAAGCGCTCCAAGTCAGCCTCAGGAGATGTGCTGGACCCAGCAGAGAGAGCTGTCATCCGCATCGCAGGTACAATGTTCACATTCATAAGGAAAATAAAGGTAGAAATTGTCTGTGAGGGGGGATTTTGAGTTCTGCCCACTCTTTGTCTTTATGCTGTAACACTGTTGCCATCACCGTCTGTTAATGCTGATACTCATGTAGTATTTTATGTGGAAGCTTACCTCTCAACAGTCAATCTGTTGACTGTGAAATATCATTTGGGGGCAGCTTTGCAATAATTGTTTGATCCGTGGTCCAAACTGTGGCTGCTTGCATGTTGTGCAATTGTCATCTGCTGTCATATCAGCGGTTTTCTATAATGTGCACTTCAAGCTGGAAGCTGAAGTATTCTGTCTATACTGCCAGCTATTGACTCTCTGCTTTACTTGACTAATCTGAGGATTTTTTTTTGCCTATATGCTGTCAGTTATTCAGTTTTTTGTTCTTGGTAAAACCAGTAAAATAGTATGCTGTAATGCTGCTAGCTGTTGTTTTGTGTGTTTGGGTTAGGGATGCAGTACACATCACTGTTGTCTATTGCACAGCCCATTCATATAATTAATCCCCTGTAATGTTGGCTTCATGGATTTTGTCACAAACAAATGACAGTCTCATTCACATTTTCTCTGCACACATTGTATTCAGCCAAGCATTTCAGACATATTTACTCAAAATAATGTGTTTATGTGACAGCTTGTTTACTATTCTTAATTACAGTACATGCAAACTGTCATGTTATGCAGTAAACACCTGAACCCAAAACAAAAACATGGTGAATCTTAAAAGTACCGCTTCAATCCTAATTATGCTTTTAAACAAAAGTTTGACTCAGGTACATTCAAAAAAAGACCGTAGGTTACATTTTGGCAAGGGTTACACTTTAAACTTGTATCAATTTACAGCACAACAACATTTCTTAAGAAGATATTTTCTAATTCAAAAACCATGGATTTTAGGGAATTTTGCTACAGATATACATATAACTATCTGCTGCACAGCTTACGTGTATGCTGCTGCTGCTTATTAGGTCTATTTTTGGGTTTAGCTCTATCAATCGGAATTCACTAGACAAGGTATTACCTTACATGTCAAGATCGTCGCCTTCAAATTGGAACACATACATTACCTCAGAGACTCATGTAGGCAGTTGAAAGAGATATATTGCTTAACAACATTATTAACATCTCCTATTAGGCTCATCTATTTCCCATGGGGGGTTTCAGGCTGCATGGAGGTTCTGCAGCTCCTTCACCTCTATTAAGTGTGTTAACACTGAGGCAGAGCTCAGAAGATGTGACTTGCTGTCTTAGCACTTCCTGTGGTGGGTGTTGAGTCCATACTGTCTCTTCTGGCCATAAACGGCACACCAACTCGTTCTCCCCCCTCCCTGGTCGCCTCTGATATTGATTTGGTGGGGTGGGGTACTGCAGCAGGGTTGTGTGACTGGTTGTTGTTGTTTCTGCACACACAATAGCAACAGCAGAATTGTAGGACTCCAAGTTCTCCGGCAGAGCTGGTTGACGAGCTAGAGTTTTGGGAGATAGTGGGTTATCTGGTTAATTTAGGTCTGAAGTTTTACATTTTTACTTTCATGTCCTTTTAATAACTTATCGTAATGCCTATACGTGAGCAGGATGCTAGGGTCCAATGAAATATATTAGAAAACGGCAACTGTACCAATGTTGTCTCATTGGATTGCTGTCATAATGGCCCTGGCCCAATTTATTAGCCCTGTGAGACACATGAATACAAGGCCAGAGCTGCAGCCTTATCTGACAACAAATGGAGACAGGACTATTTGTTATCAAGCTGCAGACTGTTTGAGAGGCAGACAGTGTGGGCTGATACTAATAGGATGTCAGTATGACTGTATTAAGCTTGATAGTTGCTCTGCTGTCATCCTTACAAAGTGTGATAAAAAACACAATACAGTGCTGTTGAAAGAAATGAAAAAAAAAACTGTCATAGAATACACAGGTCACCAAAATTGTAAAGAGGAGAGGAGTGAAAGATCCTGGTTTAGCATGTCCTGTGTTGTCATAGTCATGGCTCATAACCATCACCAGGGGGCAGATAGGCCTAAAATAATTAAATGAAAGTGTAAGGGAGTTATTTGCTGGACCTATGAAGTGCTTCATCATTGGTCTTGGTCAACTAGACACATATAAAAACATCTCTTATTACAAAGGACTGACAATGCATAGCCCAGAAAACTGAAATCAACTGGAAAAACACACCAGTTGAAATGTGTTGTACAAATGCAACATTATCATCAGCCAAAAGTATAAATTAGTAGTATTTAATCCATATTTGTGTATACCTTAATGGGTAACTCTTTCCCAGTAGCTTTTTTTTTGCATGACGTAATCCAGGGAATGATTATAGCTGCATTCAAATCTCAAAAAAGTTAAAGTTATTAGCCATGCTAGCATCACAACTCTAAGGATGACGATGTGGGTCTGTCAGTTGGTCCTTGAATTGTTTAGATGTACAGCTCAGCTTCTTACTTCTTCATAGTTTCTTACTTTTTTGTTATGTTTTCAAGGAACACCGTCAAGTCTAGAAAAAGTCAAAGCTCTGCTCGTAACAGATTGAGATAAATAATTCCTAACTGCTTCCAATGTGGGATTTTGAGCAGTGTTTGTCAGAATATTGAATTGGGGATCTATTATTAATTTTTACATTTAAAAAATATCTTTGGTACTCTTGGGCAGCTGGAAGTGAAAAGTTTATTTTTGCCTGTTTTTCATGCAATTGTGTTTTTTCCTATGACTCACTGACTGTTTCTTTTCCTGAGGCTTGTCCTGTCACTTCCCCTAAGTAGTTTCCAAATGTTGAAGACTGCCTTTGTACTTCCAGTGTTAACAGATAATGCACCAGTGTTAACAGATAATTCACCAGTGTTAACAGATAATTCACCAGTGTTAACAGATAATTCACCAGTGTTAACAGATAATGCACCAGTGTTAACAGATAATTCACCAGTGTTAACAGATAATGCACCAGTGTTAACAGATAATGCATACCTATTTTAAAGTGAGGGGAAAGGTATCTTACAGTGAAATGCTTTATAGTAGTACTGTGATCAGACTCATGCTCAGGGGTGGCAGTAGCTCAGTCCGTAGGGAGTTGGGCTGGAGAGATGCCAGTTTACCTCCTGGGTGCTGCCAGGTGCTCTTGAGCAAGGCACCGTAGCCCCCCCCAACCGGGCGCCGTTCCAGCACTGGCAGCTCATTCACTCTGACATCTCTTCATTTGTGCATGAAGGGGTCCTGAGCGTGTGTGTGTGTATATTTCAGGCCTGTGTGTAGTGATTTATAACAAAACAGAGTGTAAATGGTAATTTCACCACTGGGGATCAATAAACAGTGTAAATTATGAACCAGGACAGAGTGGTTTGTGCGTTATACATGCTGGACACTAGAGGGCAGTATCTAAAGATAAAGTTCAGTGGAGTGTGTCTTCATGGTCTTTACTCACTGCCCAGTGTTGCTGCTCACAGTATATATATCTTCTTTCATGAACCATTCATTTGCTTTCACATTGTGATAATTTGTATACATTTTATATATGTAGTGTTATAGAACTTTTATTTTAACTTTTTTATTATTATTTTTTAACTATTTATTTTTAGAAATTAAAAATACAAAACAAAACATCTGCATGCATACGCTCTAATGGATTAGATCACTGAAGAGGTTAAAGACGTCTGTTGTCACAGGAACATTAATTACTGAGATTGTTGGAACAGTAATGCAAATGGGATCACTGTAATAAATAACTTAGGAACAAATTATTCTTACACTGACTATATTTCAACCTGTGATTTATTTTCAGGCTACCAACTTGAACCAGGGAATGTCTTACAAATACAAATCAGTGGATACACAAAACAACAGTCAATGAATAGTGATGGGATGGTCGTATCCTCCCTTAGATGGGTTGTTGTTTTCTTTTTTCTAGCAGAAAACATAAATTAGTTGCACAGCCGGGGCAGAGAGTGTTCACTGTGGTGATGTGTGGGAGGGCTGGTTGGCAATGCGGTCAGTCACTCGAGCCAAAGTCAGACAGACACAAAGAGAGACAAAAGTGAGAGTTTCACTGTCCACTGGCCAGTGATGAGAAAGCAGTAAGATGTTTTTTTCACAACCATACTGTGGCGGAAAGAGATTTGTACATTTTACCTATCAAAAAGCAATTTTAGAGCCAACTTGTTCTGTATGCTGCAGAAAGAAGTCAAGGAATAAATCATTGTCAGCCCTCAGTTTTAAATTGGTAATCTCTAGGACCTTCATTGTTTTACTTTGGTGATTTCTTTAGAACTGTGCTGTTGTTTATGTGGTGGCACTGCACTTCCCAGAGTTGACTTGTCAAACTGTTTTGTCAGCGACAGTGTTTTTCTTGATTTTCTGTCGATGCAGTTTGACTTTCTCTGGTGGCTCTCTTTTCTCTGACTTTTTTATGGCTGCTGGCACGTAGACTGCAAGGTTGTCTGCCTTTTACTGACAAAAACAAGCCACTGTTGTTACTTCTATCTAACTTTAGGCCTATTTAAAACGTGATATTTGAGTTACACTCTTTAGGCGGCACATGGAACTGTGATGATATTCATAATCATAACTTATAACGCTTTGTTATCAGATTGCTTTTTTCTGTCAAATCAAATCAAGCGCTTCTGTTCATATGTGTCTATAAAAGACAGTTTGAAAAGTCCAATAACGCATGTTTGTTAAACTTCCCAAAGATTAGTAAATAATGATCATTTTCAACAACATAATCATAATTTTAGCCATTATCTTGTGTTCCCACTGTATTTCTGCTATTTATTTATTTTTGGTCTGTAAAACTCTAAAAGATCTGTTTATCAGGAAAATCAAATGTTTATACTATAAACAGTGAGAATTAGTTTAGTGTGTATTAGATTCAGTGAAAAGTCTGAATATATAGATTTGTTCATTGTTTATTTGTATGCATATCAGTGATTGATGGCGTTTTAAAAACCTCCACTGAACACGCTGTAGGTGCGTGGAGTCCTTATCACGTTTAGGTCATAACTCACTGGTTGAAAAACACTGCACTTGGTTGGCTGGCTCAAAGTTGACACGCTGTGCTTGACTAATCGAGTGATTTAGGGTGTTGAAATACTTTTCACATTGCTGAAATGAAGGATTTATTTATGGACATTTTGCAATTTGCAGTTTTATGCTGATGAAATTCTAAATCTTTCTGATAGCTGAGTAAACAAAAATTCCCAGCTGTATGAGAAAGTGATAACACACCCATATGTGCTCAGCTTGTGAGGATATCTGCACTAGTCTGTTGCTTTTAACAGGGAGAGTTACTATACTGACTGGTTTGACTTTAATGGTGCAAATACTGTATATATTATCAAACTTTGTTATAATTTGTAGAGCTGCAAAGATTAATCAATAATCAATTAGTTGTCAAGTATTAAGTGGATTGCCAACCATTTTGACAATTGATTAATCATTTTGAGTACAAATCGTGTGATTCCTAGTATGATAACAGTATGACAGTAAACCAACTCTATATTTCAGTTATGGACAAAACAAGACATTTGTCTTTTTTTATACCATACAACTAATCGATTAATCGAGAAAATAATCGAGATATAAACGACTGAAGATAATCAGAAGCCAAGATAATTCGTTGAACGAGTAGACATTTTTCAGAGAAGCTGTATCGCTCAAACAGATGCAAACGCATAATACCACATCTAAAAACACACATTATGAGATGACATTGGCATGATATTTAACGCTTTGAACCTATCAACAAATAAGCCAGTCTTTTTCTGGCATTTCTTATTGTGTTTAGAAAATTCATGCACCAACTGTCAAGTAAGTACTCGCTGCATAATAAGACTTTGTCATGGCACAAATTGTTACATGCAGTGATGGCTGAATGAAGGCTGAATTCCGCTGCTTCAGTCTCAGGGTCCTGGTATCATGGCACACTGTCACGGTCATTCATGTTATTTGTTCCATCTGTGCTTTTCCTGTTATTGCAAGTCTGATATCACTCCCTTCTTACTCCTTTCTACTCACTCACAATACACACTCAATAGATTACTCCATAATGAGTAGTAAGCTGTAATTTTGAATACTTCCACGTCATCAATCTTTTCCACCATCACAGTAGTTGTAATTTCATATCAAGGGTTAATCATTGCACTGGTGGTCAATACATTGTCTGAAAGTTAATATAGTGCATACTGTCTGCTGTAAAAATGGTCTGTCTGACATAGATATTAATCTCAAAGCCGCAATAAGAAAATTAATTATTTAAGAAACGTAAAAATCGTATGTGGCTTAAACACGCCACCCTTTGTTGAAATAGGGCTTATCAATGTCTCCGCTAGCTGTTCGGTAGGTGGGCCAGCGTATTTGTTGTCTAAGTGCATGCATGGTTTTAGTTCGGTGCAACAACAGCCAATCATATTAAAACGAGACGATTTCCTAGGCAGATATTGACTTGGGACAGTGCTTCGGCTGTGCTTCCAGTCTCTATATTCTGCCTAGGAAATCTTCTAGTCTTAATCTGCATAGCTATTTGTACTCACTGTGACTACGTAGGCCACAAGAAGTTATTAGGTTTTTTTTTTTTTTTGTTGACTCACTTTTACTCACAACATGCTAACCGGCAACATAGAATTCCATTCCCTACGCTAAGCTAACTAGCAGCGGCGCTGCTGGTGTTGCACCGGACTAAAGCAATGCATGCACTGAGACAATATATGCGTTGGCCCCCCTATCTCCAGCTAAGGGAGACAGTGATAAACCCTATTTCAACAAACGGTGGCGTGTTCCTTTAACCATCAATAAATATGCCTTACCATCCATGATAATGTGATAGTATATTATTGTTGATAATTTAATAACTTAATTGGAAAAGCCTGCAAAGAATCCAAAGACAGTTTCTATACTTGATTCACAATACATTTCCTAAGATCTTTTCCTCCAAAATGTTCCTGTCTGGCCACTTCCTTGTAGGAAGAGCCAAGTGGAACTTTAGTTTTTCTTGGCATCCCGGTGTACTATTGTCTGCGCTTTATATGAGAGGGTCTGTGATCTCTCAGAATGTAATAGTAGATCTGTGTACTGTGTTCTTAGCGTTCACACTGCTTGAAGTGCAGGGCCTAAGAATTGGACTTCATGCTGTATCTTGCACTGTATATTGCAAGAACCAGATTCATTTTGTGTTTGCCACGGCTAAATCAGAGCAGGGCTATCAAAGTTGATGGAAATTGTCCAATTTAAAAGGATCATCCGTTTATTATATTTTGGCTTATGAATGGTACTGCATATAAGGAGCAGGTATTATGAAGTCATCATTTGATGTGACGTTTGAGTGTTCATTTTTGGGGAAACTGAAAGACTTAGAAGGAATTAGAAGTTCTGTCTTAAAGTTTCAGCTCTAGCTTGCTTTGCTGTGGTTGTAATTTTCACACATATTGTTTATCCTTCAGCTGTGTGATACATCACCGATCCAGTGTTCAGTCCTGTACTGAAGAGGTGTGCTCCTCTGGCATTAAAACTTTAAAATCTGTCGTCATTCAGTTTTTGGGAATATGACGTGACTGAGGAGAACCATGTAAGTGTTGTGGGAGGTATTTAATTTTAATCTTTTTTTTCTCCTTTTTTTTAAAGCTGTGAATTTCACAGGATCCACTTGACTGGTGTTGCCCTAGTTTCTCCATCAGCAGGAACTCAAATAACTCCACGCAGCTCCGTCATTTGTTTTTTCATCGAGGTAGCCATGTGTGTCTCTCTATCTGGGGTGGAGTTGCCCTGTGTGGTGTGTGTGTGGGATCTGCTGGTTTGCCTCATCTGGTATCTATCTTTGTGCTGTATGTTTGCTCTGTGCCTTTAAGAGGAGGGTCTGATGTGTGTGTGGGTATTTCTCAAGCTGAGGAGGGGAGTGGTGGTGGTGGTCTGGAATGAAACCTACAGCTTTAGAGGGAATACTGTGACTAAGTGTGGGTGAGAAAGAAGGTGGGGACAGACAGAAAGGTGGACATACAGCCAGGAAGGCTTTTATAAGAACTGAGAGAACAGTACTCAAAGAGGCTTGAACAGTGCCAGCGGGAAGTTTAAAAGAAAGTTTGAAGAGAGAGGAAGGTGCCCTAACTCCGACTCAGTATCAGCCAGGCCATGTCCATGCCCATGTTTGACCCAGGTCAGCGGCTGTCAGAGGAGCAGGACTATGTGCAAGCCTATGAGAACGTCAGAGAAAAGTATAAAGGTAACAACACCCCCCTCTTTTTTTCTTTAACGGCTTTCACTGTACATAAATCATATGATGTTGACAGCATGTATGAATGGGAGGTTTGGTGTGAAGGAGTGCATGCACCAGTGAATATAGTACACCAGCATTAATTGGTTTCATATTGATTAGGACAGATGTACTTTGGGTCAAGAGGCCTCTCTGTGGGATGTAGAAACAGGAAGCATATTCTACTGTAGAAATTACACCTGTCAAAGTGAATCCTTTTGCATAGAGTTGCTGGACAAACGTCATAATGCCAGCCTCAAATCCTAGTTGTTAATATAGCTGGAGACTAGGGATCGACCTAGTTTTGAAGGTTGTTACAGATTATTATTAATTAATGAAACCGATAACGGATATTTGGAAAATTAAAAATGAAAGTCAAAATTAATATTTTGGAATTTTACAAACTGTTACACAAAACTTAGTTTTAATACTTTAAGCAATTATTTAATACATTAGAAACTTTAAACATAATACAGTAAAAGAAAGTCAGAAGGTCAGAGTGTTGTGGGCGGGACATGAAGTCTGATTCAGTCGTGAGTGAAACCGAAGCAGAGGGACAGACACAGAGCTGTAGCCAAGCCAAAGTAGCACATTTTTTAAATAATTAACGTTATTGGTTATCAGGCAAATAAAATGGTAGATCTGCAAACTGCCAAAAAATGAGCTGATAATCATCCAGAGACGATAATTGGTCTATCTTTACTAGAGGCTGGTGGAAGTAATTCCTAGCAGTGACACTTCATTCATTTAAAATTTACAACTACTGTATGTCTTCCTCTGTGGTAATTTCTGAGAACTTTAAGGAAATATGTCTCTCTGAGATGCAGGAGGCTGATCTGTGGCCTTCAGGTTGAGGAATTAAATATGAATATAACACAAAGGAGTCCTAGTCTGTGTCCTCTTCTCTGACATGGCAGCCTCCTTTGCATACAGGGGAATCCCTGGGCAATGTGGGCGGACAGATGAGACATTTGGACCTTGGTTGAACGCTTGAAAACAGGTCCAAAAATGCAACATCAGTGAAAAGCCAACAGGACTGCATATTAGACATTCACATGATTATGTCTGGGTAAACACTGCCAATACTTGATAGTGTTTTTCATTTCAGAAAGTGAACACAGGAAGCTGGATGAACCTCAAGATGTTCCTGCAGCTCATTTGCTTACTTGATTCACGAGTCTGAATTTGACCAATGCAAAACCTAGGAGGGAATCATGACCTCTGTGCTGCAAGAAGCCACATGTTGAATAGTTAAAATGTTGCTTTGGAGCCCTAAACAAAAGTTGTCATTAAATGTCCAAATTCAATTATAAGAGCCTTACATATATGATGTACAATTATGGTACATGCATGTTGTTAAGTCTGTATCTCGCTCTTGTTTAGTTTGAAATTCATTTAAAATCAGAACTGTGTTTGCACTAGGGGTGGGGAAAAAATCAATACATCACTGTATCACGATATTTTCCTTAGCAATACTGTGCCGTTACACGGAAACAGTATCAATCTTTTTGAATAAATTGCACAAGAACTTTTGACATTAACATTTTTCAGGAATAAAATTGAGGTGAGATGAACAAACAGAGAAATGTATCTTTTTAGATAAAACTGATATTAGAGGATGCAAAATAAAGTTGTTAAAGGGTAATGACTTACAATAGATCGCAGAATATTGCACTGTGTTTAAAATCGCAATAATATGGTATTGTGACATAAGTATTGTGATAATATTGTATTGTGGGTCCTCTGCTGATTCCCACCCCCAGTTTGCACATCTTGACGTCCTGACTATGTTGCTTTTTGCACCAACATTACCTATTTTAGTTCACTTTTTTAATTGTTTTAATTTAATTTAATTTTGATTTATTTAATTGTATCAAAAATGCTTTACACATGGAATAAAGACATTAAATACAATTAAAGATAAAAACACAAAGTCCAGGACCAATTTCTATAGTGGTCCTCAACACATAACATCAGGACAAAACACTTACAGAGTGTCAATCAACATAAAACATTTTTCTTAAATAAATTAAAAATAAAAACAGAAACTGACACCTTTTTCTATTCCGCAACCCTCTCTAGTAAACAGTCCTTGATTCTTCTTTTTGAAAGAGTTCATGCTCGGAATGACTTTAATTTGCCGGTCTAACTTGTTCAACTGCCCCATATGGGCAAAGGTTCCTTTCCCTAACACTGTCTTAAATGTATAAGGACACAGGTCGTATATGCTGCCACAAGTGTAAATATTGTTTGTGTCCTTTACCTTAGCAATAAGACACAACACAAAAATTGTGTCACTACCAAACAATGTTTCTGGATCATGGTCAGCTATGACATAATAACATGAGACTCAACAGGGAGCGAGTTGAGCTCAAATTATGACCTACCTATATGAGACCTATGGCCCAACTCCAGAATTACTCTTATTAGTTTATTCTGTGCTGTTTGCCGCGTACCTTTAAGTCAGTTTGTTAGGCCTTCAAACCAGGAAGTACATACAAACAAAAAATTATTTAAAATTAGGCGTTGGCAAAAATGATCATTGTTACCTATCTAAAAATTTCCAGTTTCTGGCTAAAGACTTTGTGAGCCCAGTGACTTTACTCAGAATATTGTTAGCTTTATTCCTGCCATCCAAGTTGTTTTCTAGGATGCAACACAGGTATTTTATTGACGCTTTTGCACTGACCACAACATTATTCAAAATAACCCTAAATTCTGAGCATCTATTCAACCTGTATTTTGAGCCGAACAACTGTCTAAGATAGCATAGAGCTAAGGGTACTCTCTAGAGTGGATTGTTGTTTATGAGACATTAAAAGTGCAGAGTCATCAGCGTACAGAAATAGTTTACATGAACAAGAGTCTACCATGTCATTAATGTATGTTAAAAATAAGGACGTCTGAGAATGCTTCCTTGTGGAACACCGCATTCAACTACATTAAGGTTTGACAGCACTCCCCCTAAGATCACCAAGTTGAGACTTATAGCAACATCTGGAGGCAGTTTGTGCTAGGACAGGGAAAGCTGGGCTCTCTTACTCCACCTGCCATCTATATACAGTAGGAGATAAGTGAAGAAGCAACTCTCTTCTTGTGGAGCCACCAGTAGTTTGTACTGTGCAGGCCCTATAGTGTCTCTGTGTGTAACTGTATTAAAGCAAGGCATTGATGCATAGAAACAGCATGGGTGTTCATCAAAATCTCGATCTCTCTTAATCTCTTAAAAATAGATTAGAAATCAAAGCAGAAATTATAACCTTGGGCACAATTTCCACCCCACGTTCAACAGGCTACCAGTAAGGACAAATTGACCTAGTCTTGTTGTCTATGTTGGGAACAAAATGTTATAACAATAACAGTCTAGTCATTTTCTTCCCATGCGGTTGCCTACTGTGCATGTCAATGTGGGCAGCCTTCCTGCTGTGTAGTTCTGGCACCAGTCTGGTGCTCCACGCCCCTGTCAAAACCTCCAGTCCCTCTGCCAAGACTTCACTTCCTGTGACTCTTTCTTGTTTTATTTAGAATTTTATTTATTTATAAGTTAGATTATTTTGTAGGCATTTTCAACCTTTATTTGACAGGACAGCAGAATACATGAAAGGGTAGAGAGGGGGGAATGACATTAAGCAAAGAGCCGCAGGTCGGAGTTGAACCTGGGCTTGCTGCGTTGAGGAGTAAACCTCTATACACTCACCGGCCACTTTATTAGGTACACCTGTCCAACTGCTCGTTAACACTTAATTTCTAAGCAGCCAATCAC